>NW_010207994.1:2085-2963 GCF_000695765.1 Mesitornis unicolor
GAGCAGTTTGAAGTTATGATGTACAATAACATCTTGTCTATTTATAAAGTAGAAGACATTCTGGGCATGATTTATTGACTAAATGTAGGTGTTTGGCATTATTTTAGGTGCTGTGGTTCTCTTGTGTGGCCTCTGTCAAACTTTCAAAAATGTGTAGGTCTCCCTTAAGTCCCATATCCTGGCAATGTAAATATCTGTTATTTCTTTTGTAGATGTCTTGGGTGCCTTATGAAGACTCAAGTAGCATTACATTTCTCTATTTAGTCAGCTGGATTGAGCCGTTTGTGTATGTGAGGAATTATGAGAGAGAATTTTGCATTTCATGGGGACAGAAAAGTTTTTGGATTTCATTACAGTTCTTAATTCTTTCCAAGAAGTGACGTTCTGCTCCCTATGTCAGTTTAAAGACATACGTGCTTACTTTAATGCAAAAGCAAATTAAAAACTCTCTGTTCTTATTGCTCTAGAGTTAACATGAAACTGGATCTACCTTATTTTTAGGAATCATTAACCTAGTGGCTGCAGTTCTCATTTAATGCACCCTGTGCAAACCTAAGAAGTGAGGTTTCCAAGATGTGATGGGAGAGACAAAATTATGATAGTCTTACTTCAGAGTGGTTTTGCCTGCAGAATTGGCTGCTGCTGAAAGCGTTATCTGGGGGGAAAAAAATAACATTACCTATTTTTAACAGCTCAGCTGAGTTTCCTGCAGTTTGGAGCAGGATCCCTTAGATTTATGCTGAGCACAGGTGCACAGGTCCTTACCAAGAGGCGGTAATTACAATGACATTTCTAAGCATCATTTGTCGGAGGAGACCCTCACTTTAACAAGGAAAGAAAATGCCTTATTAAAATTGGATAAAACAAGCATTAGAGGT
>NW_010207995.1:0-470 GCF_000695765.1 Mesitornis unicolor
AGCTTCACTATTGTTGTAAACCACACTCATCAAAAAGCTGCTTCACCTAAACAGGTAAAACTAAGATTTCACAGATGTCTCCACTTTAATCAAAAGGAGGAAAGGAGAGAGAGGAAAAAATAAAAGCTTTGGACCCTGGCTTTGTGTTATTAAAAAACCAACCAACCAACCCAAACCAACATATTGGTCACTTTTTACCTTCTCCATCCTTTAAGTAGCACAGATCCTTTTTCACGGTGACAGAAAGCTGCAATTGAAGCAAACAGCCATCCTAGCAGTACGATGAATGCCCTGCATGTGGCACGGAGGGGTAGCAATATAATGCCCTGAAGAACACTCTAGGAAAAAAGAGAAAAAAAAAATCCTAAGGAATAGTATCAATGGGAATGACACTGGTATCTGTGTCGTTACAATATTAACATTGCTGCTATGTGATCTGGTAAGGACAGCATTCGTGATTCTAGTGTTCC
>NW_010207996.1:0-8780 GCF_000695765.1 Mesitornis unicolor
GGTTCAACAAGGCCAAGTACAGGGTCCTGCATCTTGGTAGGGGCAATCCTTATTAGCAATACAGGCTAGGAGTTGATGTGCTGGAAAGCAGCCCTGAGGAAAAAGATTTAGGGGTACTGCTGGATGAAAAGCTGGACATGAGGCACCATGAGGGCATCTGCAGCCCAGAAAGCCAGCCACATCCTGGACTGCATCAAAAGAAGCATGGTCAGCAGATAGAGGGAGGTGATTCTGCCCCTCTACTCTTCTCTTTTGAGATCTCATCTAGAGTACTCCATCCAGCTTTGGAGTCCCTCACAAAAAAATGACGTTGAAGTACTGGAACGTGTGCAGAGGAGGGCCATGAACCTGATCAGAGGGCTGGAGCATCTCCACTATGAGGACAGGCTGAGAGAGTTTGGGTTGTTCAGTCTGGCAAAGAGAAGGCTCTGGGTGGACCTTATAGCGACCTTCCAATACCTGAAAGATGCCTATAAGCTCTCGGGGAAGAGCTGTTCACTAGGGCATGTAGCGATAGGACAAAGGGTAATGGTTTTAAACCAGAAAAGGGTAGATTTAGGTTGTATGTTAGCAAAAAGTTCTTCAATATGAGGGTGGTAGATCACTGGAAGCGGTTGCCCAGAGAGATGGTGGAGGGTCTATCCCTGGAGATGTTCAAGGTCAGGCTTGATGTGGCTCTGAGAGACCTGATCTAGTAACACTGTCCCTGCTTACAGCAGGAGGGTTGGACTAGATGATCTTTAAATGTCCCTGCCAACCCAATACATTCTGTAATTCTATGATTCTATGATATAGATGTTGTACTCAAACTCGTGTATTTAAAGATAAGCAAAAGATTTTCACTTTTCCATATCCTCATTTTATTCAGACTTCTGTTAGATGCTATGCTTCTCATACGAGTAAATTCTGAGCATCTATATAGGAATATTAGATGCGTTTAGGTATATCTAGAAAGCACGTTGAAAGAACCATCACATTAATTTTAACTAATAAAAATCTCATACCTTAAGCTTTTAAATAGGTTGTACTCAAAACACTTGATATCTCCTCTATGCCTTAACTTAGAAGCAAAGTTCAGTATGTATCATAGGCCACAGATTACTTTGTGCTTGCATAAAATATTTTGAGCCATCAAAATAAATACAACATCTAACTGCAACAGGTTACAGTGAAGCATCATTCTCACTGACCTAAAATAATGTGCCAAGATGGAAGAACAGTATGTGGTCCTGTAGAGAAGCTGAGGGATAGTGTGTTGGATAACAACTTAGATCTAGCCTTCCTCTCAAAGGATTGAAGTTGTCTTAATCTTGCAGCATTCTTCCTTCACTTGATCCTGAGAAGAGTTTTCATTTCCAAGCTCCTTTTCACTGCATGGAATACCTTAAGGAAATGGTGGAATCAGAAGTGGATAGGTAACAGCAATGAAAATAATGGTCTCTTTAATAACAAAGTCTTCCTGAGCAATGCTGAACAACCTAAACTCTGACAATTTCACAATTTGATCTTTGTATCATTCTGAGCGGCATAGATCAACTGAAGGTTTAGGAAAAAATGAAAATCTGTAATGGAACATTATGGTATTTGTTCTCATTATGAGCTGTCAACAATTGTACATAATTTAAGATTGCAGCCACTAACAACTTAAGCAAGTTCTTCTCTGCTTTAGGAACTGAGTTTTCTGATGTGTCCTGATGAGATTACAGTTCATCCTATCAGCATCTTGTAAATGCAAAGAATGCAAATTCATAATTTGCAGATTGTAGCGCTAAATTATAAACACTGGTCTATTCCACTGTCATAGCATCAGCTATATGATCCAGTTTTTTTAATTAATGAAATATTGTCAAAATATAAATATTACGTTTGTAAGATTGGCATATAATAACAAAATATTTGAACACTATGTTAGAATGTTCTTAAAATGTAGCAGTCCATTTAGTCTTCTTTCCTAAGTCTGACCTTTCTGAGGAATTTAGCTTTTGTAATGCTCAATACCAATTCTCAGTGTTCTCTTGGTCTTAAAAAAGAGTACACTTCTGAATGTTAAGGGGTTTTATACAAGGGAACATTAAATTTATGTGAAACAAACAGAAACTATGTGAGGATTTCACCAAAGAGAAATAATTGATAGATTTTTATATAATTCACAAAAGAAAGAATTAAACAAAAACCTAAATAAAGGCAAATCTTTCTGATTATAAACACTTAGTGGGTTTTTTTTTAATCTTGAGTATTTTGTTTGTTGTCTGAAAAGTTCTTTGAATTTTTTTTTCCCTTCTGAGTGGGAAGGACATGCTATTATAAAATAGATTCCTCTTTGAATGGATTTCATATTTTTTTCATTGGATGAAACTGAAATCTACAATATGATGTGCTCTAAAATTTCAGTCTTTAAATTGCCACAAAAATGAACAATTTTCTCTCTGATCATTATTTTTTTTCATAAAACATATTTTTCATTAACAGATGTGCAACCCATTGGTAAACAACAGGGTTTGGTCAAAGTATTCGATTAAAAGGCATCAAAATTAAATGAAATCTCTATTTACATATTAATATTTAGAATGTCAAATGAGAACAGTAGTACTATTACTATTAAATTGAGAAATATGAAGCAATCAAGAAAGATGTCATTCTTGAGTGACCTTGTGATTGAGAACTAGTAGAAATGAAGAAATCAGTACTATGAAAAAGAGCTTAAACTTAATTCTCACATACTGTAGTAGATTTTTAATTGCTGTATTTGTTCATGACATTCTTTTTTTAATACAGAGTGTTGTCATAATAATCTCAAAAGTTTTCCTATGTAATGAGAATATTCACTTATGCAAAAACAAATGCCAAACAGGTAAATGTGAGTTCATCCATTCCAGCTACCGAAGAGCTGTGCTGTGACAGATATACTGTTCTAAGGTTTACTTGCTTCCTGCTCTGAAATAAGTACTAAAAGAATGAATTTTCTAGGATAAAATCTACAAAATTACTGAAGTTAGTTTGTAAAAAACTTCCTCAGTTCCTCAGAATCTGTACCAGTTGCTGTCTAACTGCTGAGGTACTGAAGCCCTTGGAATATACAGTATCATAATCAAAATACCCTACATTATCTACAGGAAATACTACAACTTTCTATACATTAACAAAGTTTGTCAGAAAGACATTTGGTTTCTCCTTAAGTCATTCCAGGATGTAAAACCTAGGCCACCTTCTGCTTATTCTAAGCACAAAATCCAGTGTGATAATTATTTTTCTGAAATCACTATAGGATTCAGTACTGTAGTACATTCAAATGCAGTGACATGGAGTGTCATGTATCTCTTTTGTTCAATAAATCAGCTAGTACTTTACTCAGCCAGACTGTAGGATGACCCAACTGAATCACTTAATCTGAAAAAGAAAGTCTGACCCAATGTATTTTAGGTGGATGATGTAGTCAGAAACTAATAAAATTGATTATAGCCGGAGAGCCAGAAGATTGTACTCTCTTATACTGCCTTGTTGAAATTCTTCCATTTTTCACAGTTCAGAGAACAAGATTATGCTTGTTTATATCAGGAGCTAAAACATGTCCTCTCTTATTTAGAAAAAGGACACTGAACAATTTATCATTATGTTGCTAAATAAAGGGAGATAAGGACTGATCCCTGGCCTCAAGAAGTAGCACAGACTGTCTTGTGTCCACAGGGTTTGGACACGTGTATGTCTCAGTGGCCCAAGAAGAGTCAGGAAGGAAGCTAACAACTGTGTAGTGTCAGCAATCATGGCACTTAAGCTCACTCCCTAACCCTCTCTTACTTGATAGTATAAATATGCCCCCAGATTCTACATTAGGCTCAAAAGAATTTTAAGATGAGCTTCACTAAATATTCAGCAAAGTAAATCTTTTCCATCAAGCCAAATGATTGATGCTTAGCTTCTTAAGCTATGTGTATGTATTCTCTCTCTGATAGACATAAGAATTCTTAACAAAGGCTTCGTAGGAGGGTTTGAAAGAAGAGAGATCAAAGCATTCCTCTGAGATGCTAAAGATGCAAGTCCCAGTTGTCTAAATGAGAAGTGAGACCTTACCTTGGCTATACCACAACCATAGTTGAGTGCTCTGATCCTTAGACTACACATTTAGTCTTTCTCTACTTTGTGACTGAGGGGTGAATGATCAGTCCACTGCTTCAGCCTCAGTAGAAACATCTATAGCTCTGAGTTTTGCTTGTAGACCTGTGTGAGAAAGACAGAACTGACATTTCATACTTCTTCCTTGAAATTTTCCATTGGTTAAGTGTTTTTTTCAATTAGGTACCAAGAATATTCCTAGTTTTAAAATTTAAGTATCCACTTCTGGATCAAAATGTATTTCGGATATCCACAGTTCTGTGGGACTCTTTCATTCAGGAACTATTGAATTCTTAAGCACTGTTGTTTCAGGGACCCAATGGATAAATTTTCTGTCAGTTGTACATCTAAAATCTATTAGCTGCATTTTCATCCCCATAAGCTATAGCAGAAGGAAGATTATTTAATAAGGGGTTTTTTTCAGTGTCCCCATGTTGCTTTAATTTTTCTAATGGTTTATCAAATGAATAAAATTCCCTTTGCACTGGACAATGAAATAAATTTGATTATTCTTCCTCTTCCCCCTGCAGAACTTGCTGTTAATTACCAGGAGAAATAAACTGTAGGACATTAATGTGGAAAATGATGACTGAACGGTTTTGTGTTAACCGATTCAGAATAAATCACAGGAATCACTTGATGCCAAAAAGCATGATTTACAATAAGGAAATAGCCAAAACCATGCTGCTCTAAGGACCACAGACTTGGGCTGATGTATCTGGCTTTGTATCAGTGAAATCTAGACCCTATACTCCCAGAGAAAAATTACAAGGCATTTGTGTACTAGAAAAGCACAAATAGTTTCAAAAGACAAGAATTATTCTTCATTTAACACTGGCCCTGGCTATGCCTGCATGTTTTAACTAATCTAGCTTCTTTACAGTCCTCGTTCAATTAATGTTTTCTGATTGAATTAATCTACAATTAAGAAAGTAAATTATTCTCCTATGATTATCTGAGCTCAGGATATCACAGTATAAAGTATACCACACAGAAAGATTCTTTATCACATTTTATTTTGTGCAATGATCTGCAGGGTGGATTTTTTTATTCAAGAAGTGGCAATTGAACTTGTGATATGTTTCCTTGACAAAGAAATAATGTTGTCCCAAAAGTTTGCACAAAATAAAAAAAATAAGAATTTAACAACATTTCAAGCGGATTCCCCCCCCCTCCCAAAAAAAAAAAAAGAAAGAAAATTCATTAATATTTTTAGAAGATGACATTTGCTTCTACCAAACATTAGAAAACATGTTATTAAACTAATTTCCAAAATAAACTAGACTCTAATAAATCAATTATTGCTTTTTATATAATTTGACAGAATTACATGATTCTCTAAACATTAAACTGCATACTTTCAAGTGAAGGTAGAGATAATCTCCATGATGTTTTGAGGATTTATTTTTTATTTTAACACACAGATGAGTATAGATATTTTTTCTTAATTTCTATTTCTTTTCCAGTGAAAGACATTTACTTTAGTGCTCAGAAAAACCTATTTATACTTAATTGCAGAAGCGTATCAAGATGAAAAGTGTACATTGATGAAAATGTGAAATTATTCTGAGAATATAGTTAATGAGTAGTTTGTTCATTACTTTTTAAGTATTTTTTTGAAAATTAATGAATTTCTTTGAAAATATTTATTTTTTTATACTGAATTATTTTTAAAAACCCTCCATGTTAAAAAAATAACATTTCCTTAAGGTAGACAAGAAACTGAAATTAACTTTGCCTCATTATATTATAAACTATGCTAAATCTTAAAAATAAAACACCTGTCCTATTACTGAGTGCCTCCTACAATTTTATTATTTTCTCTTTTTTCTCCATCTTGTTTTCATTTTTTTAAAAAATAACATTTTATATCAACTTCTCCAGTGCCATAGCTACTTCTTTTCTTCTATTTTTAGAGAAAAGAAATATATCACATCAGTACTGAGCAGTCACATTTGTGATGCCATGCAACATCCATAAACAAATTGTAAGACATGTAACAGTTGTTTCTTGCTGGTATATAAAATGACAGGTTTTAAAGTTTATTTAATGTAGTACAATCATTCAATGCCTGGAAAAGTTTTTTCTTCCTGAATAACACAAAGGTATGTCTCAAGATAGTAATTCCCTTTTAAATTTTATAATTCTAGTTACTCATGTATGAAGAAAAAAATACTGTATATTCAACCATTTTTTTCTGCAGTGACAGAGTGCAGAATTCCATTGACATTCCACAACTTTCTCTTAATAGTTTTTATCTCATCCATTGAAAAATGCAGGACCTGGCAAATCAGTTGAGAGTTTTATAAACCAGAAAAATAGTGTAGAGTTGCTCAAGCCTGTAAGACAAAACATGAGCTATTTCATAATGCTATTTCATTAAGGGAGGTGTTGTACAATGTATACGTGAAAGGCTAATTGAAGGAGATAATGAAGAATTCTTATAAAATCCCCCAGTTTTTGGAATTTTAACTTTGTAATTTCATAGAATAAAGGTGGAATTTTAAAATTTACTTTTTTTCCTCTCTCTTTTTCTCATCTTTAAAATCAGATAACAGTTTCATTTTGTTAACAGTAAACTCATCCATCCATGGAACTCTAGACAGTATAATAAAGTAAAACTAGGAATAAACTACTAAATTCAGAGATTAAATTAAGAACAAAATTTAGCACTGCAGCCACTGGTTTTTGTTTTGCTCTGATACAGGTATGTGACCCACTGAGTCAACTAAATTGGGGACAGAGTACTCCATTCAGGTTCAAGCAAACAGGACCAATCCATTCTTCATACCCTTCTACAGAAATATAAGATGGAAATTAATTTTAAAATAAAGATAAGGAATTTTTTATTATGTACTTAAAAGCGTACCTGCAGGTTTCCACAGAGATGTCTTAAAATATTTAGTCTCTTTAGTAGGCATGGTCTTTTTCCAAAGACTTGAGAGATGCCTTAGTATGTGGAAAGTTTTATTTCTTCACCAGCCTTCTTCTTCTTAGGCTTAATCATTAGTAATCAGCTGTTTACAAGAAGCACATACTGAGCACTTTATTCACCAGACATCTTTAATATATAAAACCACCATCTGAACTAAATAAAATGTAAACTTTTTATATAAAAAGAACACACATTTTTTGCACAAGACGTACACTTCCTATGTTCCAGAGATTCAGATTTCACATTCACTGTCACAAAGAAGTTAAGGTAACACTTTGTTAGAAAATTCAGCACTCAAATTCTAACAAAAGATTCTTAATAAAATAGCATCTTTAAAATTTATTTTTTCCAGTTTAAATACGGATAAACACTATGAAAAATATACTTACAATCTGTTGCTAAATACCGTGAAATAATATTTATAGTTTTAATAAAACCTTTCCAAAACAGCTAGTGAAGTTAAGTTGTTATGGTTTAAGAGTTAAGAGCCTGAAAGGGAAGGACAAGTAGTGTCTGTAGGAATGTGGAGGGTCCGAGATCAGTACTGTTCCCTCCCCTTTCCGGACACAGTCTACAAAAAAACAAGGAGGCCTGAGGTTTTCGTGGGCTTTTCCCAGTTTCCTGGGCTGTTTCATGTTGAATCTTGGGATGGCTGGGCCTATTTCCATGTGCTCGGCAGTATCCACCACCATCCGCTTCCCGCAGCATCCTCCACCATCCGCTTCCTGGCACCACTGCGGTCCCTGGTGATGAGTCGCAGTGGTCACACCAGCCACAAGGCACTGCTCGGACACTTCCACTCAGGACTACTGGGATTGGGTTTGCATATAGTTAAATATCGTTTATCCTTTATTAATTACCTCTTTATTTCCCCTGTAGTTCCACCTCTTGTTCCATATCATTTCCTGCCACAGTCAAGTCCATTCCACCAAGTTAAGGACTGTCTCTATTCAGAAATCTGTGGGATCCAGGTTGCAGGTCTTCACTCGCCTTGGTAGTCTATCAGGATGGAGGAGATGGTATACGGTGCATCAGAGTCCATGTGTACACCTTGGGGGTTTATCCTGGAACTCTTGGATGCCACATTTCTATCTGGATAGAAGAAACTTAAAAACAACTTATCGCTATTATACAGTACTGTATATAACATAACACAAAATCAAACTCTTTCAGCCAATGCTAAATTTCTTTGTGGTACACACTGAACTTCACCATTTTCCTGCATTACCCACCCAGTATGTTCTGGGCCTTGAGCAGAGACAACCCCACGGATGGGTTTGCCCCTGCCCAAAGCAGGAGAGACCCACACAGTCTTCCCCAACAGATTCTTTTCACATACAACAGGGACTCCATACCCCTCTACTACGTGCAACAGGTCAGATTGGGCGGCACTGGCTCTGTTAATGGATCTCCTGGTGTTAACCAACCAGGTGGCTTCTACTACATGTTTCTCCCAATTTTTTAAAGTTCCCCCACCCATCGTTTTCAGACTGGTTTTCAGCAAACCATTATATCGTCCAATTTTCCCAGAGGCTGGTGCCTGATAAGGGATATGATATATCCACTCAATACCATGCTCTTTAGCCCAACTGTTTACAAGGTTGTAAAGGTGGACCAGGCTGCCAAAGTATTCCAGACAGATTTGGACTGGGAGCACCGAGGTGAACTGTTTCTAGCTCGGTGGGCCCATGACACTTCTGGTCACCAAGGGAGAGATGCCACATACCGATGGGCC
>NW_010207996.1:9128-9783 GCF_000695765.1 Mesitornis unicolor
ATTTTTCAAGTAGTTGTAGAGAGCAATAAGGTCTCCCCTGAGCCTCATCTTCTCCAAACTAAATAACCTCAGTTCCCTCTGCTGCTCCTCACAAGGCTTGTTCTCCAGACCCTTCACCAGCTTCGTTGCTCTTCTCTGAACATGCTCCAGTACCTCAGTGTCTTCCCTGTAGTGAGGGTCCCAAAACTGAACACAGTATTCGAGGTCCAGCCTCACTGGTGCCAAGTACAGGGGCAAAATCACTTCTCTACTCCTGCTTATTTAATTAATTAATTAAAAAATTAGTTTCCAAACTTGTGCCACACGTTGGGCGCCAATTTATCCTGTGTCTGTTTAAGGCTCAGGGCAAGCCTAAGGAGCAGAATTTTCTCTCTATTGTCCCCTGTCCTCCCAGAGGGGGATTAAATAAAAGGGAATAGAGAAAAAAAATGCTTCACACAAGGTTGGAAGTGAAGACTGTAACAAGTTTAATGAAAAAGAACAGGTGAAAGGAAAAGGGAATTAATAAGGGATAAAGGATATTTTACTATATACAAAACCCAACCCAGCAGTCCTGAGTGGAAGTGTCTGAGCAGTTCCTTTTGGCTGCTGCGACTGCTGTGACTCGTCACCAGGAAGTGCAGTGGGGCCCGGAAGCGGATGGGGGGGGGTGGTG
>NW_010207996.1:9983-21723 GCF_000695765.1 Mesitornis unicolor
ACTTGTCCTTCTCTTTCAGGCTGTTAACCCTTAAACCATAACATATGTTTTGCTTTCAAGACAGTCTATAAAGTGGCAAGTATCACATATGCTGTGGTGAATCTGTGTTTGCACGCATCATCATCCTTCAGAGGTACTTTTAAAGGTAGGGTTGCAGTAGACACCTCATGCCTCCATCGAAAAACGCTTTGTGAAAAAAAGTCTAAAAATTTCCATAGGTAAGATTTGTCTCACTTAACTTCAAGTATTTTGAGTTAGTTAACTTGGACTTCATATGAGTTAATGGGGGAAGAAAGAAAAGATACATGTAGCGTATGATACTTTTTATCCTTCAGGGGCAGCCACGTGCTCATGTGACTCTGCCCCACCAGTGAATTCTAGGGGCTGCAGGCCAGTTGAGGTGGCCCTCATCACAGTTTGCAAAAGGGGAACTTCCTCCCTCTCTTTTTCTTTCCTTCAACCGACCTTGGTGTTCTTCAAAGTTGTTCTCAGGTCCCACTCCTTTCTCTGATGCAGGTCTCTTCTGATGGTTCTGAAGAGTTCCCAGCTCTCTTTCTTTTTGGGTTGGAGCTGCAGTGAGGCTTAACCTTAAGCTGGGATCAGGCCAGCCCAGCCCATCTTAAATGAATCTTCATCTTCATCTTCATCTTCATCTTCATCTTCATCTTCATCTTCATCTTCATCTTCATGTGTGTCTTCGTCTTCGTCTTCGTCTTCGTCTTCGTCTTCATCTTTTTTTTTTTCCAGAAAAAAATACCAATCAAAAGGTGTTCCTTCTATCCTACACTTCAAGAGCTCTCCATGATATGAAACAAAACAGTGTGAGGGCAATTCAATGGATCATTAAAAAAATTATTCTTGTTCTAAACTTAAATGTTAAAGGAGGTTTCCCTATTTCCTTTCCAAATTCACTCTTAATCAATATAAGATAACATTAGAGATGAAAGGAATAGAATCATAAATCATAGAATCATAAAATCATTATGCTTGGAAAAGATCTTTTAGAACATCAAGTCCAACCGTTATCTAACTACTACACCTACTTCTAAACCATATCCCTGCGTACCACATCTAGAGGGCTTTCAAATACATCCAAGGATCGTGATTTCAGCTCTTCCCTGGGAAGCCTGTTCTAGTCTTTGATAACCTTTTCAGTATAGAAGTTTTTCCTAATGTCTAAACTAAACTTCCCCTACCATAACTTGACATAATTTCCTCTTGGCCTATAGGTTATAACTTGTGAGAAGAGACCCACACCCACCTCATTACAATCTCCTTTCAGGTAGTTGTAGAGAGAGACAAGGTCTCCCCTTAGCCTCCTTTTCTTCAGACTAAACAACTCCAAGTCCCTCAGCCGCTCCTCATAAGACTTATTCTTAAAACCCTTTACCAGCTTTGTAGCCCTTCTTTGGACCCTCTCAGCATCTCAATGTCTTTCTTACATTGCAGTGCTCAAAACTGCTGAGATGCAGCCTCACCAGTGCCGAGTACAGTGGGACAATCACTTCTCTAGTCCCAGTGCTATACAGTCCCCTGCTATATGTGCAGACCAGGATGCCCTTGGCCTTCTTGGCCACCCGGGCACACTGCTGACTCATGTTCATCTGGCTGTCAATCAACACCCCCAAGTCCCTTTCTGCATGGAAGCTTTCCAGTCACTCTTCCCCAAGCTTGTAATGTTGCATGGGGTTGCGACCCAAGTACAGGACCTGGAACTTGGCCTTGTTGAAGCTCATACAATTAGCCTTGACCCATCAATCCAGCCTGTCCAAGTCCCTCTGAAGAGCCATCCTATCCACAAACAGATCAACCCTCCTGCCTATCTTGGTGCCATCTGCAAACTTACTGAGGGTGCACTCAATCCCCTCATCCAGGTCACTGATAAAGATATTAAACAGCAATGGCCCCAGCATTGAGCCCCACGGAGCACCACTTTTGACTCACCAGCGACTGGATTTAACTGCATTCAACACTACTTTCTGGGCCTAGCCGTCAAGACAGTGTTCGATCCATCACAGTGTCCACCCATTCAAGCCTTGGGCAACCAGTTTGTTCATGAGAATGATGTGGGGAAAGGTTGCTTTCTCCTCTACACTGCTTCCTTTTTCTTTTCTTTCTCCCAGGTGACATAGGTATTCATGAAGGTATATTTTAATTTTCTAAGGAAAAACATCATTTAAATCTTATGTGGCAAAAATCTCCTCCAATACATCCTATAGCATAGAACTAATCAATATTCAGAATATGCAAACTATTTGAAAAGTAACAAAAACAACAGAGAGTGGGGAAAGATGGCTTTATTGTAAGTATGTTCTTTAATGGAATTTCAATTTTATAATTATAAGAATAATGGATATGCCATTTTCTGAAATAACTCATTGTGATTTGCAAATGTGGAACATAACCTGTAAATCTTACTCAATGCTTACTTCTACGTTTATGTACCCCATAACTCTTAAAAACAGAATTCTGGGCTATTTTGAATATTTTCCATCATTAGCTTAGAGCTCATTTTGAAGAAACAAAAAAAGAGCTGGTCATGTAACCATAATATTAGGCAACCACACTCAAATCAACAATATGTTGGAAATGAGAATAATGTAGAAAACATACTGCCACGGTGTACATGAATTACGATGCTAAAAGTTGAAAAATCTACATTTTGTTGACAAGTTTTATATTTCAAAGCCTGCTTTTGTGTCTCTGTCTCTGGACTTCTTTATTCAGGAACATTTTACCACAACCAGAGATGCAGCAAGAAAAACAAACACATTTGAAAGAATAAAACAGTAAATTTTGGCTAATAGACACAGCAAATAGCTAAGACGAACAAGATGTTGGACGGAGCATTAATATGTTCACTATCCCCATAACACATCCAGTGAGTTCTTGCTGGCCAGGATGTTGTCAGTCAGGCTGGGAAGGATCACTCCCTATTATTCTTTGGAAAAAGGATAATCCTCTAAGTTGCTGAATTTCCATACTCTGATTATCTGTTTTTGCCTTAGGATTTTTGACCTTTTCATGATAGTCTGCTTCCTCTACAGCTGCTTAATTACCCCCATTTCAATGATTTAACCTCAGATTGCAATTTTAGATTTTCTTATCTTGCATGGCTTTAGTCTAGGTACTTTTGAACTAAATGTTTGAGCCAAGGTTGTACAGCTGTGGTACTTCAAAACTAGGTCATGATTCACAAAAAACTGAATCTCTAAGAGGAGGATTACCGTTTACTTTTCATCAGGATAAATAATAATAAAGAAAACTTAAGCCCAAACTTAATAAAAAACAACTAATATGGGAGAAGGAAAAGGAACTATAATTCCAGGGAAATCCATTCATATGATGACTCAAAAGCCCAGAAAATATTTAACTTCTAAATTAAACCATTGAAGTAAACTGGACTTGTATTTATCTGGAGAAACCCATACTTTATGATAGATTATGAATTCTGATAGAAATATAAGACATTTTCAGGTGAACATTAAAATGGAAAGTTCTCACAGAGACATTTCATTGTTGAAAAGAAAACAAAATAAAAACCAGAAAAAAACCCCCAAACATCAAAATGCCTCACTGTGATTTCTTTAATATGCTTGTTATGACTTTGTCTAGAGATTATTTACCTGACAAAACTGAGAAATTAGAAAGGATAAAGTAAAATAGATATAAACACTGAATTAAAGATGACTGATTTTTTTAGAATATTACTTTCAAAATCCTTTTCTCAGAGGTCTTTTCTTTTTCTCACATATTTAAAAAATAAACTGAGAAATGACAAAGATAAGAAGGAAAATGCTTTTCTCACAGATGATGAAATGAATTCTATGAAACTTTAACTGTTATAAAGCTGATTTTCCCAAAAGGGTCCTTGGTGGAATTTCCACTGATCAGTCACAAAAACAACAGTAATTTCTATTGCTGGACAAGCTAATATAATATTTAACAAATTAGGGTGAAAACTGGGGGAAAGGCTGCAAAGTTTGGAAAAGGACTGAATTACACAAAAAATTCTGACTTTTAAGAAAAAATAGAAAATACTGTAGCTAATTTAAATGAATGCATTTGAGTAGGAATTCTATGCATACAGACTGTCAAAAAGCTTCAGAAATAAACATATATTCCAGTTAAAGAAAAAAATATTTTCCAATTAAATAAAAAACTTTCAAATAGTTAAATATATATGTCAAAAAGCACTAAGAACCTTTATAGGAGGTGTAAAAATAATCAAAAGTCAAAATAAGATATTGTAGCATGTCGTATGTAAAAAATCTTCGATGATGTAGTATACATACCAAAACAAATTTTAAAAAGCCATATACATCAGAAAAAAAGTAAAAATCAGAAGATGGAGCAGATTTTTTGATACTAGAAAATAAAGAATAAGTGTTACAGTAATGGAAAAAATTATGCATGAAAGGATTAACAAAAGATAAAGAGCTAAAGTAAACTGAAATTTTTAATTTAAATGTAAAAACTCTACAGAAAATAATCAGGTGATAATAAATAACATGGTTTTCAAAAACAGTTTTTCAAAATGTTTTTGAAGGAAAAGAAAACAAATTAAAAATAATTTTTTCTTTGAATTAGACATTTGAATTCCATAGTAATTTAAGGCAGATTCTGTAGCCCTTGTAAAGCTACTCACAGCTTTTAATATTCTTGACTACACTGAATGTTGGATTTCAGATCTAAGTAAAATCCATCTGTCATTTCAAATTCTAAATAAATAATTACAGGAAGAAGTCCATGCATATGAAACAAAATACTTTTTAAAAAAAGTCTAACAGAATGTATTACCTGTTCATGCCTAAAAATGTGTTGTTGGATATATCAATCAGCCAGGAGACTGCAGAGGAGAAAGTCAAATTAGTTGAATATTATAAACACCACAGTTCACATAGTACTAACTGGACACTCTAAGTTATTGGAATTTTTCAAGCAAAATAATTCAATTGATACTTATGCTCTTCTAGAAAATATAAAAACAATCAATCAAAAAAACCCCCAGGTAAAAACAAGAAAACTGTTAGAGATGCTGTATGAGGCTGGTAAAGATATAGAAGCAACAGAAATTACACAATGAATAAAGAATTTACAGAATAAAGAAAATACAGGAGATGAAAATTAATAACCAACTAGGTTCGTATTCTTTATGGTGTTTCTAAATTGGAACAGAAGGTTTTGCACTATTTGATACACAAGATAACAGTCTTTATCTTCGTACTAAAATTGAAATGAAAGTATGTAAAAACTTCGAAAATTAGCAATACAGGGGAAAAAATCTGTAAATCATAATTACACATATATTTTTATTAACTTGATAAAATAAATTAACAAATAGTACTATATTATCATGGGTTGATTTCTGCTCTTCAGTGGCTAAAATTCTACAAGTTCCTCTATTATTTTAATTATTTAATACTGAAAAAAACCCAATACAGTCAACATACAAATCTTTAGAGATATCTTAAAACATCATGCTGAGAATAGACTGAAATAAAAATGGACATAAGTGTTGTGTAAGGAAGAAAAGCTAAATGTGTGTGTTTACTTGTGCATGTGTACATTTGATTATATGTTTAAAACTGGTATGAATAATCTGCTTACTTATCATTCCAATTGTTTTAGCCTGAAACCATTATCTGTGAAAAACTTTTAAAATATGAGGAATATAAATTTAATTTTTTTTGTACAAAACAATAGAACACTTCTGGTACACTAAGATATTCTGACCATCTAGAGGCAGTATTAGAGTATTGTTTTAAGAGAAAGTCTGATAACAAATCACCTTTAATCATAAAAGGTGACCTGAGAAATATATCTGCATATTTTTTAAGAGCCTGTAGGGACTTGTTCATCAAATTTCAAACTGTGCTAAAATAGCTTGCCTAAATTACCTGCTGCATTCATGCACGTATTTGTCACCTACTCACACATGGTTTATTGAGGTTTACTTTAAGAAACCATTTCTATGGGTTACAGCTCAGACATAGTGTCGCTCTAATGGCCATTCAAACAACCACCACTATTAACTGAACTGTTCTAGATAGCCAATCTGGAATAACTGATGGTCATAAATTGTAAAGCAAGCTCCATACCAGAAATCATTAAAAAGAAATAATCTCACGCTCTTGTTTCCTTGCAGACACAGAGGAAAGAAGGTGTTTTTTACTTGCAGTGAGATTTCTAATTTATTGGTCATTCAGGATCTTAATCATAGTTAAATTAATAATATGAATAACATAAGAAGCTTTAAGAGCTTTCAAAACACACAGAAAATGCCCCTTTTCTGCTTTTATGGCCTACATGTTTTTTGATCTACCTAACTTTCTGTAGAGCAGCTTTTCTCTAATAGACTAAAACTCAACAAGTTTTTTTTTTTACTTTTGATCTCAAGTATCTTCTTTATCAATTGTTATTTGGTCTTCTCACTAAGTGTAGGAGATGCACTAAATTGTCACTGAACACCACTGAGCACACTGTAATCCTTTTTATTGGTTCCCATTGTGTGGGTTACACTATAGTACTGCTATGGCATATGTGCCAGATGGTTCTTTTTCTCGGTATTCAAGAGGCTGACATATCCCTGGCCATGTCCTGGCATACAGTACAAACATAGCTGTTGTGTATGTGCCACTGAGGCTTGAAGAACTCATCAATAAACAGTGTAAGATACTACCATTTCTAGGTTCTTAATTTTAGTCTTGTGAGATGCCCTTCCTCTCTCTTTCCTAAAAATACCTAGAGAATTGTATGGCTGGAGGGGACAACACTTTCAGATCTGTAACACTGGTTGTTGCCTTTTGCTTTGTTAGCAAAGTAGTAGGAAGAAAGAATCTCAGAGAAAAACAAACCAAAATAAAATCTTTCATCTTTGACAGTGATGGGAATAAGGTGGCTTTTGTAGTAACTTCCAGCATTACACAGTACAAAGCTGTGAATGATGGAAGGCACAGAGGAAGGAAATTGGAGGTAAAAAGGTAAAGCAGACAAAAATGTAACAGAAGGGATAGGATAAAAATAACAGAAAAAAATCCATAACTAGAAAACAGACTGTATTCTCCCAGAGACAGCAAAGAAGACACTGCCTTCAGAGAAAAATATAAAGACATCAACCCATAAAACTGACATGAACACTGAGCAAAGATAAATCAACTTATGTAGAGTAAAACAAAAAGTTGAGTAAAATTTAAAAAAAAAAAAAAAACAAAAAAAAAGGAATACCATCAGCTTTAGTGATGTACTTTTATATTACAAAGATGTCAAAGGTATGATATTTGGATAATGTCCAGGACTTCTGAGGGTGCAAAGTGTCTGGAAAGCAGACATCAAGAAAAGGTGGGAAAAAAAGGAAGTTAAACATACAACAGAGAGTTCACAAGAGAATCAGCCATATAAGTAAAGGAACTAGAATAGGTTACTACAGCTGCTTTGATATATGCATTAGAGATTTTTTATTACATTGACAAAAAGAACAGATAAGGTATTAAATCAAGAATTCATATGTCATAAATGGACAAGGACTATGTTTCTCAAATACACAGGGAACACCCTCTCTTTCAGATGAAGTTCTTAAAGTAGTAGTTAGCTATAACCATGGCAGAATTACTACCACACACTTACTAAGTATATTATATATCTCCTTACCTTACAAAGATGTCTTTTCCATCTGATGTAGGATAACACTATGTTTTTATAAAGGAGTACCAGTCAAGAATGAGACCCTAAATACCACTATAATTAATGAGTAAATCATAATAATGACAGCCGTGAGTTTCATTTTGGTCTCTGTGCAATCAGTATTCAGTGTGACACAGGACTGTTATAGAACTACAAGACTGAATTTGTGATTATTTAGAAATAATTATTGGTGGTAGACCTCTACATTACCTTTACATTGCATGCCCTTCAGGCATTGGTGCACCACAGTTTAGACATGTAAGGAAAATAGTGCATTTTGTAAAGTTCTGTCAATCTTTCCAGTAAACATCCTATAAAAAGAGAAAACGGTAGTAAAGTTTTTATGTCCCTACCATTCTTTCTATGTAACCAGAATATGTAATGATTTAGCACATAGACCCTTTTACACTAGTTTTTGGAAACAAAGAAAATACTAGAATCCTCCCTAGAGAGTAATCCTTATTTCCTCCTCTGCAGAACTGCTTTTGTTGTTACTCCATCTCTTCTTCAGAGTTAATTACTAAATGTTATTCAAATAGATAACACACACACACACACACACAAAATGCTTGCAGATAAACTGAAATGCTTGCACTTTATTTTCTTTTTTTAATGAACTGCTCCTTTTAACAGTGTTTCTATCTCATTTTCAAGTGTTATGAAAAACCTTATGTTAGTCAAACTACTCAAAGAAGGAAGCTGATGATGTCTAGGACTGATTTTAACAGCCTTTTTGAGCACTGCTGGCATAAATGGCTCACAGATTGCTTCCACTTTGATTCTCATTCAAATATGAGCTTGGGAAACTGATTTTTTCTGACTGTTTCACTGATTAGACAACACATAAAAAGGTGTGAAAAAAATCTACATTTCTTCAAAATATACTCAAAGCACATTATTAGAATATCAAACACAGGAGATTATACAATTTTTTCCCCTGTA
Organism: Mesitornis unicolor; assembly: GCF_000695765.1. Taxonomy (NCBI): domain Eukaryota; kingdom Metazoa; phylum Chordata; class Aves; order Mesitornithiformes; family Mesitornithidae; genus Mesitornis; species Mesitornis unicolor. The sequence goes on from NW_010207996.1 coordinate 18,609, forward strand.
ATGGGTTTTGAAATTCAATCTGAAATGCTCTGACAGAATGAAACTGCATTGCAGTAAAGCATCTTCCTTCACCTTGCCAAATAATTGTATAGTATCTGAGACACTTCTGTAAGAGCTCTTAGATGGGAGTCAATAGGCAATATAGCCCTTTCAATGAGGAAAATGATAAGCATTATATATTTATAATTTAATTGTGTTGCAAGTGAATATCAAGTAGCTATCATTAAAAGTGAATTAACAGAAATATTATTTGAATGTTAATCACAACAGTCAAACTGGTTTTAATGGCTAATATTGAGTAGCAAATTTAAAAAAACTGGTTGTATGGTGAATATTCTAGTTAAATGTTTAGATTAATCTTAACTGGGGTTACTTGAAACTACCCAAAAGGAAAATTAGATAGCTGATTCCAATGGCTACAGCTCCTTCAACAGTTATACGTGTCTAATGTATTTACTGGGAAATTTACTTGACTCTTATATTTAATAAAATTATTAAGGGGGGAGGGGAAACTGTGAGTATCTCAACTTAATATGATTTCGTAAATTTAGTATTTACATTAAATTTTTATGTTTTATGACTCCCTGGAATATAATAATAGTGGCCTCATAACAGTTTTATGGTTAAATTAATGTTAATCTTCAATTTTCATTCAGTTTTAAAGTAGTTTTTTCCCTTGAAATTATCAGGAAACACTGTTAGACAATGTAACAGAAACTTGTTTCAATTGAAGTTAACACAGAAAGATCAAGTCAACAAAGTATTTACTGTTCTATTTAAAGAGACCGTAATTTCAAGTCCTGACTGTTAATACGGACATAGGATCAGTAAAGACTATTCTGAGCTATTATCAATGAAAAAAGTAAGGTTGTCTCTTTTTCTTTCAGTGGGTAGTGAATACCATCAATACTGCTTTGAAACAAAATCCTATGCGCAGTAATGAATTCCTATTAAAATGCTTGGTTATGTCTAGTCCAGCATGATTATTTCATGGTTTCCTTACATAATAATAAAATACAAGCAATAGTACTGCTTATCTGTTATTTGGGCTGTTTGGAATAATCATGTAAAAATAATTATTAAAAATTAGCTTGGATGTGTTCCATAGGTTGGTTGGATTGTGTGTATCAATTTAGAAGTACTGCCTCATTTGCCTGTTGCATTTTTAATGTTAATGGTTGTCCTAGTTTACTGGGACAGAATTTGAGAGTAATTTTTCTCTTGAGAAAAACTGTGATTCTGTAAGGACTTCAGCACTCTGATTCATGGGAACAAGGTGATAAGACTTTGTTATAGTTTTCAGCTAAAGCTGGTATGTGATGACCAAGGTCTTCAACAGTCTTGAGATAGGTGCAGAGGCTGAGAGAAGTGGAGACCCAGGGCAGCTGACCCCAGGTTGACCAATTAGTACTAATCCATACCATATAAATTGGGGAGTTTGCTAAGAATGGCCCTATTTCTTTGCGTTGCGGGCTGACATCTCAAGAAGGACTTGTCTACAGTCCTACCCCTGAGGCTTATATGTCCTCAATATTGGCTGAGTATAACTCTATGTATTTTATATTAACACTGTTATTAATATTATTTTATTATTACTATTTTATTAAATATCTTTCCATTTTAACCCATGGATCTCCTCTCCTTTTCCTGACTCCACTTCCCAGGTGAGGAAGAGGCATCGTGTGACAGAGCAACTGTATAAACCATGACAATATGGTGGTTATATATAAATGTGATCCAAGGGACTGAGTTACAGGGTTGTTTTATGTTTTGACCCATACAAATAAAAGGTTGCTATGTTAGCTTTAACTTAGCTAGAGAGGTATTTTTTGCTGTTAAGTAAATGATCAAATGGTGCTAGCATATAGGCTATTAGCATACATAGAACATTTATGTATACATAGTCTGTGGTGAATAACATAAAACCTGGCATCAGCTAGTATGAAAACCAGTCACAGCTCTGTCTGTGTGAATAGTATTGAACTGTAAGATCATTTAAGATATACTGTAATCTGAGATACAAACTTGAAAAAAAAAAGTAAACCAAGACTAAACTTCATCTGCCCTACTGTAGCTGTCTACAGCTGGATCTCCTAGTCTCAGTTTCCTTCATATTCAATAGAAAAAATTAAAGAAGTATCTCTAGTGGCTTTTTCTTTCATCCTAAAGAGTCTTCTAAACTCAGATGAATTAGCCCTTTAAAGTTATTTTTTTTCTTCCTTTCCTTTGAATGTGGAGCCCAGGCTTATGCTGTCAATTTTTAAATATTTAAAATTAGATAAATTGAATTATACCTTTGTAGATCTGTCTCTACACCAGAAACAGAGGAACTAAGAATTCAAATTACTGAATTAATCCACTTTATATGGCTATTTAACATTGCCGGACTAGAGCGCTGGATTAAATTAAGAATCTGAGGCACTCTGTATGATAATTGGATAGAGGTAGGCACCTCTGAAAGGTAATTCAGATATTAATTAGTTAATGGTCTTGTTTCCCTGCTAACTACACAGAGAGTCTAGAATTATTAGTCTCACAATTTTAGTGTGTTGAAATAGGTAGAATAATTCTCCATTACTTTTTATACATATATAACTGTTACGGTTTAAGGGTTAACAGCCTGAAAGGGAAGGACAGGTGGTATCTGTAGGACCCTGGGGGGGTCAGAGATCAGAACTATTCACTTCCCTTTCCTGCCACAGTCTACGATAAACCGAGGAGGCCCAAGGTTTTCCAGGGCTTTTACTGGGCTGCTTCCTGTTGAATCTTGGGATAGCTGGGGCTACTTCCATGTGCTCGGCAGCATCCACCACCATCTGCTTCCTGGCACCACTGCAGTCCCTGGTGACGAGTCACAGCAGTTGCAGTGGCCACGAAGCACTGCTCAGACACTTCCACTCAGGACTACTGGGATTGGGTTTTGTATATAGTTAAATATCCTTTATCCCTTATTAATTCCCTTTTCTTTTCCTCTGTTGTTCTTCATTAAACTTGTTAAAATCTTAACTCCCAACCTTGTGCGAAGCATCTTCTTCTCTGTTCCCTTTTTTTAATCCTTCCCTGGGAGGGTAGGTGACAATAGATAGAGAATCCTGCTCCCTGGGCTTGCCCTGAG
>NW_010207997.1:0-2907 GCF_000695765.1 Mesitornis unicolor
ATTATAAATATATCTAAATTATAAATATAGACAGCTCTACTGTCTCAGAAAAATCACATGTAGCTGGAAAAGCAAAAAACTGTGATCCATTCTTGCTGTTGCTGATAAAATCAGTTATTATTTTTTCTTGTCCTTTCCTTCATGTGTCTGTCAGATAGACTAATATAACATTTCTGGAAGGGACACATGTGAAACATATGACATGATTCATTTCATCGAAGGTCAAAACAAGATGGAGATTTGTCTGAGCCTACAAGAACAAGCCCAGATAGAATTAAAACTGGACAAGGAGGTCAATGGTTACAATAAAACCTTTTACAAGTATGTGACAAAACGAAAGCGAGGGCAAGTGCAGGCTGTCTCAGAAAGGAAATAGACGACCTGGTCTCAGGGGACGTGGAGAAGACTGAGGTATTCAGTGACTTTTCTGCCTCAGTCTTCACTGGCAAGGGCTTTAACCACACTGCCCAAGTTGCAGAAGTAAAAGGCAGAGACAGAAGGAAGAACTCCCCACCATATGTGAAGATCAGGTTTGAGACCATCTAAAGAATCTGAAAGTGTACAAGTCCATGGGACCCAATGAGATACATCCACAGGTGCTGAGGGAGCTGATGGATGAAGTTGTCAGACATCTTTCCATTATATTTGAAAAGTCATGGCAATCCAGTGTAGTCCCCACTGACTGGAAAAGGGGAAACATAACTCCCACTTTCAAAAAGGGAAAAAAGGAAGACGTGAGGAACTATAGGCCAGTCAGTCTCACCTATGTGCCTGGCAAGATCATGGAGCAGATTGTCCTGCAAGCTCTGCTAGACACATGAAAAATGAGAAGATGATTGGTGACAGTCAATATGAAGGTCAAATCATGCCTGACAAATTTGATGGCTTTCTATGACAGGATTACAGCATCAGCGGACAAGGGAAGAGCAACCGACATCATCTACTTGGACTTGATCAAAGCGTTTAACACTATTCCACACAGCATCCTGGTCCCTAAATTGGTAAGACATGGATTCAATGAATGGACCACTTGATGAATAAGGGATAGGGTGGATGGCCACACTCAAAGAGTGGTGGTCAATGGCTCGGTGTCCAAATGGAGACCAGTGATGAGTGGTGTTCCTCAGGGATCAGTACTGGGATGAGTGTCGTTTAACATCTTTGTCAGCGACATGGACAGTGGGATCGAGTGCACCCTCAGCAAGTTTGCTGACAACACCGAGGTGGGTGATGCAGTTGTCATGCTGGAGGGAAGGCGTGCCATCCTAAGGGAATTTCACAGGCTTGAAGGGTGGGCCCATGCCAACATCATGAAGTTCAACAAGGTCAAGGTCTTGCATCTGGGTCAGGGCAATCCCAAACACAAACACAAACTGGGTGGAAAATGGCTTGAGAGCAGCCCTGAGGAAAGGGACTCCTGGTGTTGGTTGCTGAAAAGCTCAATGTGGGCCAACAATGTGGACTTTCAGTCCAGAAAACCAACCATATCCTGGGCTGCATCAAAAGAAGCGTGGCCAGCAGATCAAGGGAAGTGATTCTGTCACTCTGCTCTGCTCTGGTGAGACCTCACCTGGAGTACTGCGTCCACCTCTGGAGCTCTCAACACAAGAAGGACATGAAACTGTTGGAGCAGGTCCAGAGTAGGGCCACAAAAATTATCAACAGGGCTGGAGCACCTCTCCTATGAAGACAGGCTGAGAGAGTTGGTGTTGTTCAGCCTGGAGAAAAGAAGACTCCAGAGAAACTTTATTGAGGCCTTCCAATACCTGAAGAGGTCCTACAGGAAAGCTGGAGAGGGACTTTATACCAGCGCATACAGTGATAGGATAAGTGGTAATGGCTTCAAACTGGAAGAGGGCAGATTTAGACTAGATATTAGGAAGGAATTATTCATTATGAGGGTGGTGAGACACTGGAACAGGTTTCCCAGGGAAGCTGTGATTAACCCCTGCCTGAAGGTATTCAATGCCACATTGGACAAGGCTTTGAGCAACTTGGTCTAGTGGGAGGTGTCCCTGTCCATAGCATGGGTGTTGGAACTAGATGATCTTTAGGGTCTCTTCCAACTCTAACCATACTATGATTCTATGATATATGGACACCCACTATAATTGCAACAGAAAGCAAAACAGCCAACAGATTCTGAAGGAGAAAACAGAAACCTGTGTGGAGGTAATTAAAAGTCCATGACTGTCTCACCCATGCAGTGTGGTGGTGTAAGGGCAAAGACAATAGCTGAGAGGGAGAGCTTAGATACATTTCTGTGAGGCGACAACCATGGGAGCAGATGCAAGGGTAATCAGGTTTGTCCACTTTTCCTCAGCAGCTGCATACAGCAGCTGTTTTAAGCAGTAGAGCCATCCTTCTTCACATAAATTCCCTCAGAGACTTTGAAGTTCAATGCAAATTGTACATTTCCCATTAGCACATTTGTTGTTAGAGGACTATGTACAGATTCTTACTCCTTCATAATTCCATAGCAGTTCAACTTTTTCCCACTCCTATTCCTTCTCCTTCCTGCTTCATATTTCTATATTGACAACGGACTTTCTGGAATGTTATTCTTCCAGTGTTAAGCTCCTTATTAGTACACACAGATCTCTAGGAAAATGTCTTCATGGGCTGAGAGCCTTTTTTGTCACCTGTTTCTTTTTCCCAATTAGCAGTCAGAATATACAGTTCCTTCTTCAGGGCAGCAAGCACTGTTATTACACAAGTCTTCCCTTCAAACTAAGGTAAATTGGATAAAAGAAAACATGCCAACAAGGAAAAACTAGACCAGTATTGGCTGGCCCAACAGCATCACAGACTGCTGTTTGAATGGGATGATCTGGTTGTCAGCGAGGAAATAGACTTTTCATGACTGAGATGGCAAGCAAAAATACCCGAGTCATGAAACTTGAGCAT
>NW_010207997.1:2938-18677 GCF_000695765.1 Mesitornis unicolor
GCATCTCTGGAAGAAGCAACAAAACCAAACCCCTCTCTTTTTGGTGTCAGCAATTACTGCCTTTCTTCTCATCCTACTCTGGGATAATTGAAACAAGCCATCTGAATAAAGAAAATTTCATATTTAATTGACAGCTTACACAAATACTCCCTGTCCTAAAACAGCTTAAAAGTTGATAGAGAAAAGTATGCAGATTCTACTTGGTAGACAGTTCACTTTAAGATTTAGAAAAGAAACTCGTCATAGAGCATTAACCTATGTAAATGCTTGGTTCACATGGAGTCTGTAGGAATCAAAGAGAGCAATGACCCCATGCATTTCTCCAAGGGATAGGTATACAGTATGTTATCATATTAGAGCTCGCAGTGCTATGTCTGCATTATAATATATCTCAATAAAAATGCAGCAATCTTGGAATGAAGTTGAGAGTTTGAAATCTCCTCCTCAGATTCTGTGTATGGCTTGAATTCCTCGGTAACCAAGTCAGAAAAACTTATGTGTCGTAGAACATTTTGGATTTTCCAGCTAATCATTTGGTCTAATAAGTATTTCAGCTTGTCACTCATGTTCTTTGATAACCCTACTTATATTAATACTACTACATCACAGCTGTACTGCTATAGTTAGGAGATGGTGTTTCCTGCTTATTTTGCTTTTTGCTGTCCCAAATTAAGACTTTAGTTTGCAATTGGTCTAATTTCTTCTGTCTTAGGTAAGGCAGCATGATGATCTGCATAACATGATGTATTTAGCTTCAGGCTAAGAATTAGGCCATTCTTCATTTTGTGAGCATTTAGCTCCACTTACACAGAATTCAGTTTCAATAGGATGGGGCATTTGGAAGGCAGGTGAAGTAATCAGCTTACCTTTTGTTACACCAATATTCCTGGGAGTTAAAGCAAACAGATGATTCTAACAGCAGCTTAAAATTACTCCTGCTATACAGTTTACTGACCCCATCACTTATCTAAAATGTATTCACTCTTAAATATATCCATATTTACCTGTATTCTTTCAGCTAAAAAGGTCATTGCAAGTTTTATGTTCTGGGTAGATGTACTGTATATGACGCAAAGATACCATTTGAAGTTCCATTTCTCACTTGAATGATATGAATATTCTTCCCTTGCCTTATAGTCTTGATATGTTTCTTTATTTGAAAACAGCTGCAACATTTTTGAAAACTACTGTCTTTTACTAGTCTTCCCAGCTAGGAAGAGTGACATTGTCATTCTTTTATGCCGCATGAAAGCCTCTAACTTGCAAACACAGCCTCTCACACTCACATAGTATCTGATTTACATACTCTGAAAAAAAGAATAAATGGCAGCAACATTTGCTTTTTAATAACACACAGAAAAAAATACTTCAAAGTCAGCCATGCATGAAGGAAACATACAGGAAAGGACCTTAAATACATGTTGCTGACAGATCATGAACCAAAACTGCCTTTTATGTATCTTGAAGAGAAAAATTTGTAATCATCTATGCCATCAGTAGTGACAGTATATTCACTGAAATAATTATATTAAAGTGTTGTAAGGCTTGGGATTATCTGAAAGAGTAGGGAACATTCATTTATTCATGAAGTAGAGCTTGTTGGGCCTCTCTTTAATTAGAAAGTCAAGGAAGTAAGGCATTAGTTAAACTTTGCCTGAATAGTAAGTTAATTATTTAAAAGAACAGAAGAAAGCAGAATATTTCTCTAGGAAGAACAAATAGGTTAATCCTAGGTTTTTATTCTTAAAAGATTGTCAAGAATCATTGTGCTGCACTTAAATACAGTTTTCAGCTGATCTAAAGCAACATAAAAAAGATCTTAACTCTGCCCTTCCATTGAGAGATTTACCTGTTATCACAGAAAAGTTTGGACAGATTTTGCATATGTAAAGGATGCTTGCCATTGGTAGTAAATTCTGTTTATTTTATTTATTATTTTGTTTATATCTTTGTTTTGAATTGATGACTAATTCATAGAACACCAGAGAATAATGTGGTTCAAAAATCTTTATGAAAAATGTTATTGTATTTTATTCAAAATATAAGTTATTCTAAACCTGAAGATATCTAAAGTGTCAAAGGTTGGTATTCTAATTGAATACACACCACCTTAATTCCTAAGTGGTAGCTGACATATTTTTGTGCCATAACCGTAGAAAAAATATGTATTTCTGATGTCATAATTGTCACAAAATAGAAGCTCTGAGTTAGTATCTGAGGTTATTTGAGTTTATCTGAAATACTTCTATTTGTAATAAACATAAGGAAATTTTGAAAATCAATGGTAATATAAAAAACCAAAACAAAACATGCAAGAACCTTGAGACAAAGAATAACCAACCAAACAAAAACAAAACAAAAAAAAACAAAAAAACAAACAAACAAAAAAAAACCAAAACCACCATATTTGTGCTTAGACTTGTGATAATATCCAGGCAAGTCTGTGTTCTGGCAGGCTCTATGAGAAAATTTCTCACTCCAGAGAGCATTATTACATGCTGTCTCAACAACAAACGTAAGCACCGTGTACATTTACCTGAAACTTCCTTACAGCAATTTCTGTTTCTTTCATACAGAAGCCATAGGATTATCAAATATAACGCATGTTAAAATAGAGAGAAATGAGAGCATGTCTATCACATTAATTTAATTTTAATGGATGACAACTTTATGCTATATATCTTTCACAAGACAGCTTTAAATGTCATAAAAATATCTGCAATCTTTGACAGCTTCTAGAATCCCTTAGGGAGCATCCATTATATCTCATGACCACGACAACCAAATTGTTGGTAATTACCAACCAAACCAGAGCTGAACTGAAGCTTCAGTTTTCTTTACTTTGTTGTCTTGCTTCCATCTCTTAAATAAAAGCAACACTGCTGGAATAACTTCACCTAATGAAAATCTGTTGCATAGAAAAAGCAACTATGAACTTCAAAGAGGAGTTAAGACTGTAAAATTCCTCTAGAATCTTGAAGTAATTCTATATTATTTTTATGTTAACTGTAGCATTAATGTCAACAATAATCAATACTGAAGATTGAGTGTTTTAGAATAACATGAGCATTTGTGAATGATGCTGAGTATAATCAGAGTGACATACTAATCATGTAAAGCATTATGTTTCAAGAAACTTCTGAGAGAAAAAAATAGGTCTACATTAACAGAGTCAAAAATTATTTTGACAATCTAACATGTTCTATTGTAAAACCTGAACCTATTCCTACTGAGAAAAACTGAAGCATTCATTATTACCTGTACTGCTCTATCATTACAGGTCCAAAACTTCTTTAGGGCCTTGATCTTCCATATGCTTCATAAAAGTTACCATTTTATGATGTAGGATACTCTTTCCTAAATCACACTCTCCAAATTTTTGGTACTGAAGATGCTGTTGTCATTGCAGTATGAATTCCAAGATCAACTTTGAATCTGAGAAAAAAAAGCCTTTAATTATAAACTTCCAAGGGGTAGAAGATATAAAAGATAGGTGCAACATACAGTGGAAGAGATGGCTGAAGAATGGCAATACAGGGTCACCACAGGGTTTCTCTAGACAAGCATCTTTTTTCTAATGACACCGGTAATGATTGTCAATCATAACTGACATTCAATTATTCCCATAGGGAATAATATTCTCCTTGATATTTCCATTTCCCTTTTAATCTCCACTTTATGAACTTCCTGTTCCAGAGGTTCCATGTAAGACTTTTGTGTTTATAGCTGCCAAAGGATCTGTTTTTCATGAATATGACAAATACTTTTCTGAACTTGTTTGCAGATTTGCTTTTTTGTGATTTCTCTAACAGTCAGATTCCCAGTTTAATTATATGTCTTGGTTTTGTGGGAAAGTACTTCCTTTTGTTTCTTTTAAACCTACTGCTCATTATTTTATTTGAAGGCGATTGGGTTATTAAAAAAATCATTGTTCTCTAGTCATCTTTGTCATACCTTTTAGGAAGCATAGATCACTTTTATCTACTACTTTTATCTCACTGCTTATCTGTATTCTGAATGAGACATTATTTTAAATCTTATTGGATAAAAGTTATTAAGTTATGTAAGACACTCCTTGTCTTTCTAATCATCCTTTCCTGAACTTATTCCAATTTTGCTTTTCATCTGAAGTAGTGTCGTGGTTTAGGCCCAGTGCATAACTGAGCACCACAGTGCCCCAAAAAAGGGCTAGTCAAAATAAGGACTGGGAGAGCTTCTCACCACTTAAACAGGTCATAGGCACAAGACAGATTCATCATAAAGAATAAAAAAAAACCCAAAACAAAACAATCTTAATTTGTTACCAACATCAGAGTAGAACAATGGGAGATACAAACAGATCTTAAAATCAGCTTTTGTTCCTGGTTTCTTCACCTTCTTCCTCCCAGAAAACTCAATACATTCCACCCCTCACCACTGCAAATTATGTATTCAAGAATTATTATCAAAATTCACCTAAACAAAAGTCAAACTTCCCCACATAACATTTACAACAATAATCATCAGGGTAGTTCATACACAAGAACCACCCCTCGTCCCTTAACCACCATGAAAAACAAATTCCTTATGATCATGCAACATTTTAACATTGTCCGATCCATATTTTGCCCGTTATCTCTCCCGATTATATATCCTTATCTTGAAAATTGAGCCATGCCCCACGTTGAGCGCCAATTATCCTGTCTCTGTTTAAGGGTCAGAGAGAGAGAGCAGGATTTTCTCTCTATTGTCCCCTACCCCTCCCAGGGGGAGGATTAAGAAAAGGGAATAGAGAGAATTTAAAAAAAAAATGCTTCGAACAAGGTTGGAATTTAAGACTGCAACAAGTTTAATGAAAAAAACCAACAGGGGAAAGGAAAAAAAAGGAACTAATAAGGGACAAAGGATATTTAACTATATACAAAACCTGATTCCAGTAGTCTTGAGTGGAAGTGTACACGCAGTGCCTCGTGCGGTGCTTCGTGGCCGCTGCGACTGCTGTGTCTCGTCACCAGGGACCGCAGTGGTGCCAGGAGCGGATGGTGGTGGATGTTGCCGAGCACGTGGAGCTAGGCCCAGCCATCCCGAGATACGACAGGAAGCAGCCCAGGAAAGCCAGGAAAACCCCCTGAAAACCTTGGTTTTTTATAGGCTGTGGCTGGAAAGGGGAGGGAACAGTACTGGTCTCTGACCCTCCAGGGTCCTACAGACACCACCTGTTCTTCCCTTTCAGGCTGGTAACCCTTAAACCATAACAAGTAGGATGATGAGAATTTCACTGTTGTATAATTTGGATCAATTAAGCATTTTGTGTTTGATTTAGAAGTACTTTCTTTTAATCCAGTGAAAAATCCATTATATATGAATAAAAAAAACCCAAAATACATGTTTGCTGTTTTAGATATAAACACAACTACAGATAAATTCATAAATGAACTCAAGAAAACTCTTAGTCAGTGTGTCTTGTCAGTGTGGTCCTCTCTATATTCATGCAACTATATGAATTAGTCCACTACTGTAAATGTTGCAAGTCACATTGTCTTTCTGTAATGCTTTATACATGTAGGCAAAAGGATTTCAATAATTCTTTCATTTCAGGAAAAAAAAATTCTTTAACATTTTAGTAACCATGGGATATGACATACTTTCCTTAGCCCTTTGAATTGCACAATTGCCTTCTAAATGAAAGAGTTGCACATTTGAATCTGCACTTTTGGTGTACAGTCTGAATGTACCAACACATTCTCCTCACTTCTTGGGGCAATGTAGTCCCTGAGGTGGTTAGAAGTGAACTTTCAAGAAGTGTTACCAGTGAGATTTTACAGGAAAAGCCATTTAGGCTATAAAGAGATGTCAAAGAAAAAAACCACCACAAAACATAGAGTAAAAATGCATTTGTCAGCCTTGGTTAATCTATGTATTTTTGTTAAAATATCTTCTATGAAATGATATGTCACTACTAAGTTGTGTATTGCTCCAACATAGCTATCCATTACAGTAAAGCAGAAATAGCACATTCCATTAATCACAGATACAAGGTTAAATAAAGATGTAAGCACCTTGGGAAAGCAAGGCTTCAAGTCTACATCACCTTGATATATTAAGCAAATGTCTTAGAAGGGGTTACAGGCCTGAAAGAATAATAGTAATAATATTAAGCAGAGCTGTATTAGCCATGCTAAACTCAGTAATACTCATTTATATTGTTACAAAGAAATTTATTATTTCAGTTGTCTGCCAGAGTAAGCAACATATGGTACATAACATTTGAAATCAGAGGGATTTTACTGAAAAAAAATTAGGACTTCAAATTGACGCAATCCATTTGGTTTGATAAATATTCCTTTCAAATCTATTTTTTTTTCCTTACACATTACTAAGCTATTCCTTCTACATTACAGAGATGAGTACACACAGAATCCCTGCTCAAATAATGCTCATGTCAGTGGTCCTTCCAAGACTCTATGCTTTAATAACTACAGACCCCAGTATGACTCAGGATAACTTTGTACGATGTTATGCTATGGATGGCTGACTTCTACATATTAAAAAAAGGTTGTTGAGACAATGGCCATTCCCATTTCACTTCATTCTGGTTTTTTTCCATCTTTTTCCTCGCTTTTCCAATTAGCAGTTGTTTCTTCTGTTTCGTTCTTTTGACCTGTTATTCCTCCCATTTTACATCCTTCCTGTTCAACATCCCATTCCTATTTTCTCTACAGCTCAGTTCAAAAAGTATCACTCCTTTCTGCAACTATGGACATTTATGGTGCTCTAGAAGAGTAAAATATACCAGATAAATAACAAAATCCTTGCCAAAACCAGCTTGCAGCCTAAAAGATGAGAAATACAGTCACTGATGCTTAACCACATTTCTTGCTTGTATGTTAGGTTTTAACTGGTGGCTATATTTGGACATGGGATGAATTTTTTCCTTAATAATACCAAGAAGTACTCCTCCTGCATGGGGCTACTTTACTTACCTTCCCATTTCAGGTTATGTCATGACTGTCTGTGCAGACTATACCAAATACAGTTGGATTAACGCTAAGCAGCCTTAAACCTCATATGCTTCATAGTAACTGGAGTTAATCTATTTTCTATGTTACAACCATTTCAGAGGTTAATGGGGAACCTTGTTGGAATGATAGAAATTTTTTCCAGTCTACTAATTCTTTATGAATAGACTGTGAACACACATTGAAAACACCCACTGTTTTGGAGGAAACACGAACGAAGAACCAGTTGTTTCTGTTTTGTTACTTCATTGCTGCTGAACAGACACTGTCATCAAGGGAAGATCACCTGCCTACCATCTCTGGTAGATCATCACCATGCCAGCAATTCCTCTTCTTTTTCTGGGAAGTTTGCCTGCCAAAGCTATAGAGTCATATCTGCCTTGTATGTGAGAACATCACACCTGATCTGGATGAAAACTGCTGGTCTGTGGAAGGGAGAAGGTTATAATGATAAGCAGATAAACTACCTGGCCTTAAACTACAGGAAACAATGAAGTTTGGTTAGGTATGAACTTACGAGTGTGTTTCAAGAGCACCTTCTATACACTTCTGAATGTAAGACTCTCTAACATTTTTTACTGTTAAGGAATTCTAAAATGTGATAAGTATAAAGTGTTCAGGAATAAAATATTTGTTTCTGATATCATATATTAGAGCCCTGTTTTACTTTGTAATAGTTATTTCATAAGTGTTCAGTATAGCTAGGTAGGAGATCACTGTGGACATTATGTTTAACTTAGAGAGGTGGAAAACATTTAAGACGTTTCTATCTATTTTAGAGCATTTTATCCAACATGCTTTCTGACAAGGCTACAGAAAAACACCAGACTTTCAATATTTATAGAATATCTGAAGATAACTTACAGAAAGATAACAGCCATTTGTCTTCAAATGTTTCTGACTTGCCCAGTAGTATAGTCATTCCTCCTAACCCAAATTATTAGTGGTGCTACGCAACTAAGGTATATAGTGACATGGAATGTGGTAGCACAGCATAAAACGGATAAGTGCGATAACTTCTCTCAGCAAAGGCAACTAAATTGAACTTCTCAAAATACAGAAGCCTATAATTACACATTTAATTTCTTCTGTGCTACTGAAAACTGCATATTCATTGGATTTAGGGGATTAACTGTTTCACAATTTGTATGCATATTTACTATCTACCTAAAGAATTAGAAATTTCATTGTTAGTCCATTTCTTAAATCTTGGCCTGAAGTTGTGTTTTCAATTTTTCAGCTATACCTAATGCCTGCAGAACAGATAAAGTGATGCTTTTATTCTCCATTTCAATCTGTCTGGACTCATCCCTCAAACAGTTGGGAAAAATGCCTAAAGTAAAATTTACTGAAGTAAAAGGATTACTTAGCTCATTGATTCTAGTCTGCTACAATTGAAAATAATCAAACTTCAGTAGTCATATTAAAAAAGTTTCAACAATTTTTACAACACCTTCAAAATACTCCATTCCTTCATTAATTTGGAAATATTAAATGGTAATTGCAATTGCTTTGAATTTATTTTAAATAAAGCACTAAATGAGTAATTTCACAAAATTTAGAGATGTGAAGAGCTGTTTTGCAGAGGAAAAGATGGAACATATTTTTAGAATAGGAATATAGGAGAATTAACTCTAAGAGTAGCAATACTCTCTGATGTCTAATTCTGTCTTTGCCTCTGGAAGGGAATTCTCTTTTACTTTCTTTAGCGTAAAATCTAGCAGCATTTTGATTAGACTATATATGTTGCAAATGACAGAGCTATTTGACGCTGAAAAAATATGTCTGGGAAACTTAAAATGTACAAATGTGCAAGAGCTCCTGTGCATTTTTATTTTCCTTTAAACAGTCATCACCTAGCAGGAGTCATTTTCTATAGCAGTATGTTGTTATTTGTTATGATGGAAAATACTTTGATAGAAAAATAGCTCATATATCTGTCATAAACCCTTAACCAAGGGGACAAGAATTTTTTTTAACACTTCAATTTCAATGGCAGTTAGTAGTGAGTTTGTGTATAACTCTTACCAAAAAAAAGCATAAAATAGTGAAAAAACTGCAAAAAAATATATGGGAATAATTTTGAGGTTTCTAATAGATTTCCTCATCTTCTTAAAGTTTTATTATTTCTTACAGGAAGCCACATTGAACTTTTCTGTGATATTTAATTTGTTGCATTGAGCACTGAAAGTCAGGCTCCCTATTCTGCTAAACCAGTACTGGGTAAGAAAGAAATGCTATCTAGACTTACGTATTTTCTTCAGTCTTTATGAAAATATAGGGGACTAGTATTGATAGTCTTCTCACATTTTACCTTTCTTATATTCTAAAGACTCTACTCTCCATATGAAATTGAATTACATTGTATCCCTATAAATCCACATTCCAAAATTATATTGTTTCATCATTCATTTAATATGTTGAAAGTTGCAGGAATGTATAAAAAAGTCTTATCTTGAAATTTAACTTTTTGAATACCTTACAGGAGTTTGATGAAAGTACCAGCAGTAAATCTTCTGCCAGGAGGCAATTTGAATGAAACAAATACAACAGTATCTTTTTACTGGGTGTAACCTGGCTTAACTAATGTTAGTGTTAAAAAAGTTCAGTAATGAGGTGATGTGACAGTTTTCAGTGAAAGGCCCTTTCCCAGTTATGTTATATTACTTAGCTATAACTTCATCAAGAAGAGCTCTGTGGAATAATTCAGCCAAAATATGTCAGTCATTTCTAGGTAGAGACTAATGGAAAGCATAAGAATATTAAATAAAATGGAGATGTTCTAATATCCTACCACTATGGACAAGGGAAAATTCATTAACTTTGTGATGTTCTGTTTGTAAGAGCTATGAAAATCTTAAAATAAGACACATAATTTGATTAAGTTCTAAGTTTGAAATAAATCTTGGGGTTTTGTGAGCAGCAACAATTTAGAGCAGGGCATTTTTCAGATTTACATGTCTCTAACTACTGGCAACATGAGGTGTCTCCTAGGTCTGACCTTCTTGCCTCTGCTCCACACATATGGAGCCACTTTGCAGCTACACATAAAGACTGAAAGGGGCTTCAACTTGAGGGTCTGTGCAGGCATGCTTAGAACAAGAAAAGTCTTGTTTATCTATTCAAAGGTACTTTTCTTCCAGCCAAAAACTTTGTCTCCAGATCAGATTTCTCGTTGTTTTCTCATTAACTAGGAGCCTATATATGAAAGAGGATCCTACATGTTTAACCTCCCTGTTCTCGCTTCCTTCCGATCTCACTTTCATCTTAGCCATTAAAGCAGAACGAGAGTTGACACAGATTTGCTCTGAGGGTTTCCAACAAGGAACCAAACTGATTTCCGTTCAAGGGTTTTCTTTGGAAACTCTTTTCAGCTACTATGCAGAGACCTTAAGCCTCTGGAAAGGTAGAAAATAAAATTAACACTATTAATTATTCCTTCCCTACAGCACTTTCATCAGGCAATATTTGATTCTTGTTTAAATTTTATAGTAGCCAGATGGTATCACAGAGTGTCAAGTGTCTTTATTTTATTTGACTTATGAAATGGTTTGAAACTCAATTCCTGAGTTTTGGCATTTTTAAAGGAGGTAGAACATTCTTTTATGACTAGATATGGCCTGAATTGAACAGTTCAGGTCAGAATTTAAAAATTTTTGTGTCTAACTGAGACACAGAGAAAATTAACCTGCTGATATTTAGCTGAAATTGATTAATCTGACTGCATTGGTCGTGACCCTACCAGCAAGCAGGATAAGCAATATAATCCTAGGTACAAACATTTAAATCTGCTGAGAAAGTGTTGTATTGCTTTTGCTCTGTGTGGTTTTACAAATCCCAGCACAATGGATCCAGATGCTATAAAACAGAAGAAATGATGGTAACAGAAATTGTTATAGTCGTCATGCAGTTTAGCCTTGCTGAAAATTTACCTTGTGCAATTGATTATGGACTAAAAAGTTAAGGTCTGTTTTTTTAAGATTCTTACATTTCCACAGACAGTAGCTCCTCTGAGATTTCAAAAAACACTGAGGCTGTTAATTCCCATGGATTTTGCTTGACTGATCTGCAGTCTTCCTATATTTAGTTATGAAAGGCAGTGTGAGACTGCTTCAGCTACTAGAGAAAAAATAGCCAATGCAGAGGCATGGAAGTTCCTTTACAGAGAGCCTGGGCTTCTATCTGATATTACAGCATCTACAAATGTTGTTATTAAACTGTGTGGCTCATTCATCAGCAAAGCTGCTTGCTCAAAAAGATCAGATTTGTCTATCCCACCCCACTTTCCCACTGAATCTGTCCCAAGTGGGGTTATCTCCAAGCTCATTGCCAAACTGCAAGGATTTTCTTGAAAAAGTTTCACATTTAATCTGAAGAGTTCACTTTTATCTGTTATCATGGATGATGTTTGGAGTTAGTTTTGGATTATGAGAGCCATGTTAGATTCAAATGAATGCTTTTCTTAAATGTGTATCTTGAAACTATTCTACTGTGTCTGGAATTGCTAAGAATGGTGGATAAAATTGGTATACAGGCTCACAGGAATCAGATACGTTTTTAAGGATATATCCATTACCATATTCTGACATTTCTGTTTCCCAGAGGTTTTCATAACAGCTTTCAGATCCCTGGAATTATTTTCCTCTGTCAACATGAAGAGGATATTTTGTGCTCCTTCAGGAAAAAAAAAACTACAGGCACATCTGTAGAATCAATCCCTGCCTTAACTTTATTGCATGTACAAAATTCAAAGTCATTAAAGGTCAGATTCTGGTTTTCAGCCTGGCAGAAATTCAGGCAAAGTATTCTATCTAGAGGGCATTACCCCTGTTGATGCATCAAATGTGGAAAGTGAATAAATAGCCTTAAAATAATTATGAAAGGAAAAAAACAAAACTAGAGACTTATAAGAGCTTTTATAAGAAGAGTTAAACTGAATTCAGTTTGCTTATATAACTGAGAAAGAGATGTGTTATTGTTTATTTTCATCTGTATGCCTTTTAGGAAGCTGTCACTTTTGTGTTTTGTACAAATCTTCAAGCTGTGCTTATTGCCTGCTCCTCAAGACTGTCTGGGCAGAACTAGTATAACCAGTTACCACAGAATCAAACCTCTAAAGAGAAGAAAAATTATGAATCAATTTTTCAGCCTATTCTGCTGCCCCAAAGAAAAGCAACAAGGACATTGTCTTGTATCTTAAAAACATATTGTCATGAAATATTTTGACCAGTCATGTGAAGAGTTACCGTCTTGCTTTCTGCCTGTGTTCTCCAAAGGATAACTGTTGTTGGAACTTTAATGCTAATTTACTATATTCCCATTATAATGGACAAGACAGAGTAAATGACAGACCATAGTGGATCTGGTACTGGTGTTTGGTTAAGAGCCAACCAGATTAGCACTTTTAACCTACTTGATTATCTCACGCAGTTACTCATTCACTCACTTTCTCTCTCTAGCACTAAGGTACCCAACCCTCAAAAGTTGCATCAGTTCGTGCTCTGCCACCCCTCCCAGTTACCCATCCTGGGCATCACCATTCAGGGTCTTGGGGCATCCCATGTAATACATTTTCATGCATCTCCATGATGGCCAGAATCTGCACCCATCTCTGATAGTTTTCCTCCAACCTGTCTTTCCAAGACTGCTTTTTGGTTTTGGGAACTCTTCTTTTGGTGCCAACTCCTCTTTCCAGAAGGAAAAGTCCCCAGTTTTTCCCAAATCTAAGCATCCTATGTGGAGAAGTACACTGCATAATTAGGGTCCTAATTGGTTCTGCCTCCTGACTCTGTATTACCTGGAGGAAATAGGATGTGCCACTTCTGTTTAGCTCAGACACTTTCAAAACATAAAAGAAGCCCATACCTATTGCATCTAGCAAGAAGCAGGCTTCAGACTTAGAGTTCAAAAGCTCAATTTCAGACATTCATGTGAACCCAATTCTCTACTGTCTGTTAAGCATTCACAGCTTAAACTACATTTTCTCTGACAACACTCATTTATATAAAGTCCAATATTGTCTGAAATAAAATTGTCAAACTGTAAAGTCATTCTATATTACTGTAGAAAAGAGATGGAAATGCCCTCTGCACAGTTTAGGATTACTTCTAACCTTCCTTAAGGTCTCTGCTAATATTTTCCTACAGGAGAAATCATATATGCTCCCGTCAAAGGAAGTGCAGTGTGAGGTGTATTTTTAGATTTCACTTTTTACTTAAACTCGAATATATTGATAAGGAAAAGTAGAAGACAGAATTTATAAAAGCCGTGAGAAAAAATAAATTCAATGACTCAAACTACAAAGTTTGTAACTGGTTACAGTTTCTTAAACCTTCACTTTAAATATAGTGTAAAAGAACTGCAATTCAGAATCTTCCTGCACACTTGCATATGTGTATAAAAAGTTTGCTAAAATCTCTGGAAATTACGATGTTATGGTTTTTACTTCCTTCTAAATGGTTAGCTCTTACTCAGAATGATTCGTTTATGTGTAAGAATCTTAACTTTGTTTTTAAAACCTTTTTGTTTGTTAATTGGTCTAGCCAATCCTTAGTACTTATTTTTGTCTCCTGCCCAGTAACACAAACTAATAATATATCTATGGTATTCCCACAAATTCTCCTGTTTTTCTTCATGCTTCTCTCATTCTCATCGAGGTTTTTAATTTCTTAGTATCCTACTTTCTCACCCCTTCTAATAATCCTACTTTAGTCTTTACTTCCATCCACCTTATACCCCTTCATATCCTCTCAGCTAAGCCACATTTTTCTTTTTCCTGAAATAATTTTTCTGACATGTCTGCCTGCTCCCTTCTGTCTCTGTTCTTCATTTCTGTTCAGTATCACCATTACCCTTTATTATTGTTGTGAGTTGCTATTACTAAAGGAATTCACTTTTGAGAACAGCTTGTAATGGCATAAATCAATGTCATCATCTTTTATTTCGCTGATGTGTTAGTATCATCACTGCCTTTTCCATTACAATATTGAGAGAAAAAAAACAGCACACAGGTCGGTAGGAAATTAAAAGAAGAAAATAGAAAGAATAAAGATATAAAACAAAATCCTAAAAAAAACCTCTAATCATATTCTTGTCTCATATGCTTTTTCTTTTGAGGAGTTTGAATGTTTCAGTAAAAGTTTTAACAGAAAATTCAAAGGAATTGAGAAAAGAAATATTTCTGCTGTATCTCTTCCCACAGTGTAAGCAGAGTGTTTGCGGCTTCGTGTGTAGTAGTTTGCCTCTTGTGTTGTCTTCTTAGGTGCTCAGAACAGGATTCAGATGACATATGAGTCAGTCTCCAGTGTAAATACATGTATCACTGCCTGTGGTACATAGCCAAGGCTGTCCTGTGGTCTGAATCTGCTCATATCGGAGGGGATTCCAGAGGATTTTTGCCAGTTTGAAGTCCACGCAATACCATGGGAATCAAGAATACTCCGGTCACAACTCATACAGAGCATGGCATGGGAGGTTTTTTCAATTAACAAATCCCATTATATATGGCAAATCCCCAGTGGCTTCCTTTAAGTGGCTGATAGACCCCTTAGTCCTGTTAAGAGAGATCTAATACAGATAATCTCTGGACCACAAATTATAAGGAGTGGAGAGAGAAAGGGAGATCATATGGAAAGGAGGTGGATGTCACAGGTCACAGTTACTAATTTAGGAAGAGTGCAAATCATTCAGATTGTTATTCTAAATAAACAACTTTAAAGCAGGTTTAATCCCTATTCAGTTTATAATTAGGGAAAGGAACAGGATATTCTGAGAGACCTTCACAGATGGCAAAGAGCTAAGGACAGTGCTAAGCCCTACAGAAGATCTCATTTCAGTGTCTCGCTTAACTTTACAATCTCTATTGTACTATGAGGGAAAGCTTTAGCACTGCCTTTGGGGCTCTACTAAATGTGAAGTCTGTGTCACTTTTAGAGCAAGAACTTTTTTTCTCTCCAACCTGTAACGACAACAGAGTGGCAGCCACCATCAGTTACTGAAGTAGCGTTCAGGTCTCTGTTGCTTCCACTGAATTTGGTTGTGGAAAGGGAGGTAACAGCTGGGGTGAAGTAAATCTGAAATCTTCAGTATTGGCAAAGAAGCAAAGGCTGTACAAAACATCTTGGCTCATTGCCTTGCAGAGTGCTGACACAGGACAGGTTGACAACTTCTTCACCAGCTTTACATCTCCAGAGGGAAAAAGGAGTAACTCAGCAAGCAACTGCAGAAGGGCAAATTTTCTTTGCCCTTTTGGCAGCAATGAAGACAATAATGACTGTGAGTTTGATGTAGTCCTTCTTAACAGTGTCAAAATGTCTCAATTATCAAATCTGGATAATCCAAGACACCCAACTACCCACAGCTGTCTATACTCTAGCATGCTGAAGAGTTAAGTGTTTATCATAGTCAGTCCCAGACAGTTATCAGCCTCAGTAATGTTGTCTTTTATACAATGAAAAACAAAGCAGGCATATATATTTGTTTCTTTTTTTACTTATATTAAATATATGGGAAATTTAAAAAAAATGGGATATTTACTCAAAAAAAGGAAAATTATAGTAGAGTGTAACATAAGGAAAATTATTCAATGTGATATTTCAGTACTGGGGGTTAACCACCACCAATGTGGTCAGCACTCCCTCCAGCAAGTGTGACACATGGCAGAATTCCCTAAGGAACCATACATGACATGCCAGTTCATTTTGGCAGTTCATTCCTCTGGGATTTTCAGGTGATGGAAAGAG
>NW_010207997.1:18708-37371 GCF_000695765.1 Mesitornis unicolor
CTATTGAGTTAGTGGTTTTAATCTGTCTCCCATTCTCCCATGTTAGGAAATGATGCTATTTCCTAAAACATAGCTACAAGATAGCTTTAGTTTCTCCACTTCATTCTTATTTTAGTCAGGTTTGAATATTGCTTGGGCAATTGGTTTGGGTGTGGATATATGTTAATTTTGTGAACAAAGTTGGTCTCATTTCTTTAAACAAACTATTATTCTGAATTATACCTACCAATAGTTATGTGTTAGCCTTTGCTATCAAATCTTGCACTAAAGGTGAATTTCTGAAGCCTCAAAATTAAATGGGAATGAGAAATTTATCTGATTAAATTAGAACAGCTTGAATAAAGAATGTTATTTAAGCAAAAGACAGCAAAGAACTTTTTTTAGCAGGGAAAATAAGCATTTCTGAAAAAAGTTTGGTTAACTGATGTCACAAGGTTATTAACAGATTATTAGTAAATGGGTTTAGGACAGTTTTATGCTAACATAGCCTAGAAAATATGAAAAAAAGCATAGTAGGATGAACCTTAATATTCCATTTAGCTTCATTGCTGATTGTATAAAGAAACAAGACAGATGAAATGTTGATGAAATGAATTTTTTTCCTATGAAAATGCAACCAGTTTTGTCATTTTCATCTCCATTTGCTACATTTCATGTTCAGAGAGAGAAAACTTTTCCATTATTGCCCTCTTCTCCATTGACTTCCCATGCCTGAAACTCATGGCACTTTATAGGTTCAGTTACTGCAGGGCTGGATCTGGTCCCTGCAGACCTGTGTTCCTCAATGTCCCTCAAATCACTCTTAAAAGTATTTAACCCTCCTGCAAAGCCTTTCAGAAGTAAGCTCTGTAAAGATTCCAAAATTTCCTCACCACCTTGAGTATCTGCTGTCAGTCAGGATTTTAATGTGTCTGAGCTGTTTTGCTTGTGTCTAAACTACATCACAAGGTCCTTAGGGTAAGCTCTGCGTCCTCTTGCTTGTTTGTACAATGCTAAGAACACATTCACCACTTAGTCAATAATACAGTACATAATAAAAGACTATCTATTTTATCACCACAGCTCTAAGCTTGAACACGGGGAGGGAGGATGTAAAAATACAATTTGCTGTTTGGGAATTTGCTGAATTTACAGCCTGAGGGTGGAAGAAAACCTGTTTTTTCCAGGACAGGTTCTTGGTTTTGCTCCTTATATCTGAATTATACACAGTATTTTTCTGAGTAATATATCTGGACTT
Organism: Mesitornis unicolor; assembly: GCF_000695765.1. NCBI lineage: Eukaryota > Metazoa > Chordata > Aves > Mesitornithiformes > Mesitornithidae > Mesitornis > Mesitornis unicolor. Next base: position 19,946 of record NW_010207997.1, read on the forward strand.
ACCCTCCACTCTCATGTAGACATTGAAGCAACTACCTTTCATATTATTTCAAACTTATTTCTTCTCACATTAAAAAATAATTTGGCTCATTAGCTTCAGAGCTGTACTGAAGCCTTACAAGTAACCCTGAAACTGGATGAATTAACGTTATGCTTTATTACAACCTTATACCCGAACTCCATTTACTCAGCTTCATTATTTTCCCATCTCTGTTTCTTGAGAAGCCAGAAAACTTGCCGTCAAGATTATTAAGGACAATTCTACGTTAATGAAAAGATTTGTCGTCTACATAACTTCAAACTAAAAGGACACTGCATATTGCCGGGCTGTTCACTCCTCCATTCTAACCTTGCAAACATGTAGGATTTTGTCCAATGTTAATACAGTAACAATATACCATTGGAACAGATTGTCTTCAAATTAGTTTTTACTGTAAGAGCAAATGCTTCACCATAAAGATTCCTTGTATGAAGTTTTAGGAACCAGATTATTTCTTTTTCACACAGACATAACTCCCCCCCCCCTTCCTTCTGTGATAAAATTATTTCAAAGTGAAACGATGCTTTACAGAACTGAGATTCACCTTCATAGAATAAAAGTCTGCCAGGATTCCGGAAGAGCAAATGACAGTCCAGTACCTGGTGTATCAGCTCCAGACTGAAGATGGAAAAACACCCCAGGTCTGGAGTCCTCAGTACAGGAAAGACATGGACCTGTTGGAGTGGGTCCAACGGAAGACCACAAAAATGATCAGAGGGATGGCACACCTCTCTTATGAGAACAGGCTCAGGGAGTTGGGGTTGTTTAGCCTAGAGAAGAGAAGGTTCAGGGGACGCTAATACTTAAAGGAAGCTTATCATAAAGATGGGGACAAACTTTTTAGCAGGGTCTGTTGTGATAGGACAAGGGATAATTGTTTTAAACTAAAAGAGTGTAGATTCAGAATAGATATAAGGAAGAAAGTTTTTACAATGAGGGCGGTGAAACACTGGAACAGGTTGCCCAGAGAGGTGGTAGATGCCCCACCCCTGGAAACATTCAAGGTCAGGTTGGACGGGGCTCTGAGCAACCTGGTCTAGTTGGAGATGTCCCTGCTCACTGCAGAGGGGTTGGAATAGATGACCTTCAAAGGTCCCTTCCAACCCAAACCATTCGATGATTCTACGGTTCTCCATATTTCATACTTGTACTTCATCTATTTAGTTTCTGTAAGATCAGGCATAGGCTACATAAGGAAACCCATGTCAATGAAAGAGTTTCATATTATACCATCTTACTTCTGGCTTCTGAATTACAGACTGTTCACTAAACTTGAATACACTCAGACTGATCCAGCATCTGTTAGTCTGGGCTGGTAGAATCATTCCAGTCACATAATTCTCCTTAACTCTTCCTCTTTAATTTTCCAATATTTCTTGCAAATGTTTGTACTTCCCTATTAATTTTTCTATGAATGCTAATTTATTAGCAGAAATAAGTAAATCCATCATGTAGTGTTGTAAAAAGACTTTGAGTTAATTTTATCAGGCAAACATCTTCTCCTGTGAGTTTCCCATAGCTATCTAAGGCTGTTTCTTATTCAGCACACTGGGGTTTTTCTGACTTTTTGAACCTCCTTCCAGTATCATTCTGACATCGTAAGCTCCTGTTTTCTGATCATAGGTTCTCTGATATACAAAAGTGGCTCAGAGTGAAAAAAGATGGCTGAGAGTTAAAAACAGCGATACTGAACCAAAGGGTCCAAATGAATAGGTCTTTAGGGGCACAGAAACAGACATGGGTGTAATTTAGGTTTTCGCAATCCAAAACTCACAGTGACTAACCCACCTGAGAATAGAACTAAAGACTTATCAAGAGATAGCCATTAGAATTAGAATCAGAGGCTGCACCTACCTTGAATATCCCGTAGTTTGTTTGTTAGGGCAGTTTTCTGAAAGCAGACCATGAATACATCTTTCTTTGGACTTCAAAGCTTGCATTTTGAATTCTGCTCCAAAGACATGGGAACTGAAATGCTCACATGTAAGCATACTTAAATGCTTATATCCTGTACTTGATGCACTGCCAAATCATTGTGTGAGTATGGTTATTAAAAAAGAAACTCTCAGCTGTCCTATGCCCGTATGAAAATTTCTTGTCTAAAAGAAAAATAAAACTACAATTTTTTTCCTATTAAATCTTAGACAATGTCAACCTGCTCATGGAAATCAACATCTTCACTGTGGGCTCAATGACACTCCAGTCATTACAACTCTATTTTTCAACTAAGCTTTAAATTCCATAATAGAAAACTGCATGCACCACTATGAGACACGTATCTGTAATGGGAGGGCAAATTTTGTAGGTACATGATTATGTTTCAAAAATATAACCTAATGAGAAATGGAATGGTTAGGATTTCTTTCCTGAAATATCTAGAATTGCATGATGGCAGAGTACAATGCATGGTAAAAATTTCTTTAAATAAATTATTGATTTAACAAATTTTTAGTACATATTATTAAACTTTCAAAAGGTATTCCCCGTCCTCTGGAACCCAATTGACAGTTCCAAAATCTAAACATCTGCGTGTCCCTTGACCAGAGACTCTTTCTAAAGTTAAAAGGCTTGCTTTACTTTATCCTGATGCAGAAACAATATCCTGCTTTTGCTATTGTTACTTAGCCATTCTTTAGGAAATACTACTAATACAGAAAACATGTACAAATTAATTCATCATGAATTAATGTGCACCTCTCTTGTCCAAAAGATGCACCTATGTGACCACTGTATGCTGCACATTATGTCAGACTGTTACAGACTACTTTAAATATTGTAGATACTGTCCCACTATCCATTACAAAAAAAATCTGCTCATCTGTCATGAGGAGTCTGTTCTCCTATATGAAAAAATCTGGAACTGTTAAAATGAAAATTTATCCAATAATAAATTCTTACTGAAATGTAAAATCTTAATGGTGACACCATTCCTTTTGTTGTTGGCAAACAAGTGAAAAGTGAATGAAAGGTAGCAGTTTGGAACTTAGAGAAAGTAAGTCAGAAGTTGTAGCTTCTATTTTTTACTTTGCTATTGAGACTTATTATTTGACATTGAGAGAGGCACTTAGCTTATCCATTTCCAGATCTGCAAATTAGATTAGCACTTGCCTACATCATTCATTTGTCAGATGGCAAAGTCAATAAAGCATGTGAACTGTTTAGCAATTTTTAAAAGAAAAGTTTCTTACACAAGAGTATAGCATAATCTGATATGGAATCATAGACTTGCAGGTAATCTTTCTGACAAAGATTTGATTTTGCTAGTTAATTTGATTAAAGTAATTTGTATATAATCCCAAGACTACACTTGCTTCACTGTTTAAGAATTTCCATCTGCAATGGATAATGTTTAGGTGTTCATTCACGTTTTTATATTAATATCTTTGGATTACAATGCTGTATAAGATTTTGTTTGTTCTTCATGGATGTTGATTGTCTTTGTTCCTTCATTTCAATCTTTTCTCAGATGCTAAGATTAAGAAATAACTCTTTTTCTGCACTCTACATGACAAATCAAAGTTTTTCTTGCCCCATCCCAATTGTACAACCCAGAACTAGTAAGAAGATTTTTATAAGAAACTTAGAGGTCATGACATTTCTAATGTCCTGTTGACAGCCAGCTCATTCACTTTGTTCTGACAAGCATTCCTATTCCAAGATCTTAACACAGGTAGCAGAGGTAAGTACGTAACACTCAGTTCAGATAAAACAATAATGAAACCTGTGGGTCAGAGGAAAAAAGAAGATGGGGTTATTTCTGTTCCTCTGCAGACGTGATTCAGAGGTCTAATTAGATCCACAAGTGTTATTAATAATCAGATAACATCTAACATAATCTTCCTTTTTCATTTCCACCATTTCCTGTCTTTTTTGTATTTTGAATGTTGACCCATATTTCTTCCTGAAGATGCTGTTATTCCACTTCACTCTGTTTAAGTTCACTCCAGTTCTGCCTGCAAATGAGAGATTAGGAAAGATAACAAGAAGTGCTTTTCACATGTGTAGAGCAACACCAATGCTTAGAAGATTTGGCTTCCTATCACCTTGTAATGAGGCTTTCTTTGTCTTGAAATTACATCTTTTATGGTATGATATGACCTCAGACTAGAGTTTAATTGCAAGGTATGCGTTCACTAATCATTAAAGTTAGGCTGAATATTTCCAAAGAAAAGTGAGGAATACTGAAGACCTGTTTTCAGGTCTCTAACCCCTTTGACTGCTTTTTGTATACAAAAATGACAAAAAACTGTATTTCTATAGATTTCTTTGAAAGCAAAGAAAGTCTTCTTGAAGACTATTTATCTGTATCATGAAGACAGCTAATTAACCCCATCTGAAAGAGTTATTCTTTTGCTAGGCAACATTGTACTCTATTCACCCTTTTTATCATCTATTAAGGAGAAGTGCTGTCAGCGTGATTCATCTCATGTCTGTTCTATTCATAAGTGATAGAAGCTTGAACTCTGTAAATCAGTTCAGGTCATAAAAATGAGAGAGTGGTAATAGGCAAGCATACAGCAAACATCACTGCATAAGCTTTTTGTCATATCCCTTGTTGTATGAGTTGTTCAGTGAAACACATTCATGGCAACTCAGTACATCTGCTTTATTGAAGTCTAAATATATGCAGCCTTTCAGTTCCTGCAGATCAGTCACAGAATTGTGTTCTTTCCCTTTTTCAATGTATTCTCTGTCACTACAACATCACTAACAACAGAAGACTCATGGATTTCTGTATAGTACATTGGGTGGAAAAAAAGCAAATCTTAACTGCTTCCTCTGCACAGTTGCTGTGTCTGGTATCAAATGTCATGATATCTAAAAAGTTTTTATTATTATGCTAATTATAGTGTGGATACTACTGTACATCTTCATTTTATGAAGAAGCGTGGCTGGCAAAAACATCGCACTCCATGTATTGGCTCTTATTTTCCTTTGTAGTGTTAAAGATATAGAGAATTATCCAGGCAGTCTAAATTTTAAGAGTAGGTCAGTGGTTCTTGTTTACATCACATTTTTTGGAAGAGTTTTTATAAAGGTTCCATAGATTATTTTGACCTTGAACATAAAAATCTGTGGTAGCTGTAATACAGCAGATAATGAATACCCTTGCCTTACCAACTAGCACAGAGCAAAGGGTTTAATTTGCTGCTGTTATGGTTCCAGGACCACAACTCCACCTCATGTCTTAACCAGCTGCATCATGTATGTATTACCACTTGACAACCGTACACGCTGTGAATGTGTAGAGAAGTTCTGAAGTATCTTGTGTCATCATTTCAAGTGGGCATCTCTAGCTGGAGCCCTGTTAGGTGGCTTCAGCATTGCTTCTACCAGTAGGGAAATCACTTCAACTTCACCAGTGATGTGCTTGAGTGAATACTGCACACTATTCACAATATTGCACATATAAGAACAAGGAAAATCTGCAACTAGAAGAACTCATCTAGCATCATATGTAGCTAATGTAAATGTATTGATTCTTCATCTTGGCTACTAATGTCCCACGTAATAAAGGTATTTAAAAATACAATAATAAAAATTCCTGGAAAATTGTCCTTTTTCAAGACAACAAACCCTCCAGAAGGCTACCAGACATCATAAATTCATCCAGTTCTGTACATGGATCAAAAATATTCCTAAGGGAATGTACTGTTTCTAGACAAACAGTGATGATGGGATAAAAATATGTTTAGCATTGTCTATATGAAAATTAGATCACCAATAAAAGTGGCAAATTGGGAAATCCAGTACTATACTAACCTGAGTAACATTAAGATTTTCCAGTACTAAGCAAGCACTAATAGTTTTACAAACCACATTGTGTACTAAGCATTCACTGACCTTAAAACAGATTATTTTTACTGCTGCAGTGGAAGAAACACCACCATTTTCCCCTACTGTTTAGACTAGAATCTGGAATTCTTTCATCATTGCCTATGCTTGGGACCAGGTGGACTAAAGAGAGATTGAAATCATGTCTCAATGCTAAAGAAAAAGGTGTTTATTCTTCAAATGAAATTCCTTTTGCACTGTTCCCTTTCCACTGGAACAGTTTTCTCATACTGTACTAAAATTGAAATAAAAGTAAAAAATTGGAGGTTGATTACTTCTTAAGTTTTGTCAAGTCATAGATCTTTCTGTCAACTCTGAGGAAAAAAAAATATATTTAATCATACTTACAGTGAACAACTACATTTTCTAATAATGCTTTAATCTCTACTGGTTCATTCCTTTATTAAGTACAATATTAAGACACATTACCTAACCTGTTATAGTGACATAACTCCATAGATTTATGTCATAGTACCAGAGACATGAAAAGATCTCACTAGAGACTTTTCATAAAGTTCCAGAGAGAGGGGAGGTTGCTGAAGTCTTTGTCATATTACAAGTTGGTTGCATGGCAAACCACAGATCAAGGCAGGCACTACAATTAGACATTTTGAAGCTTTCTAATTGCAAGTTCTAGAGAAGTGACAAAAGTCAAACATTAAACTCTAGCATATTAATTAGCTCATTTTCCCCAAAACATATTCTGAAAGACAGTCACCCAATTACCATATTTTAAGGTAATAATAAAAAAGTGTGCACTTGTAAACAGTGTTGTTATTTGCATTTATCATGAACATAATTCTGCAAATTAAATGTTATATTTTTATATTAGTATACCATATTTGAATTAACTGTATTCATTTGTTTGTTTATTAGTATTTTGCTGCTTAAATATATAAATAAATGAAAAGGAAATAAACGTATCCAGTTATTTAATTAGACTGAGTACTGAACTTCCAGAGAAATCTGTAGGAAGTTCAGGCATTCATCAACTGTGTAATGAGAGGCTAAAATAAACTAGTTAAGACAATTATTAGTCCTTAGTATATTATATTTAGTTTGTCTGTAAAAATCTGGATTTTAAAAAAATTAGACATTTGTTTCAGACCTAGACGGCTTTAACTATCTATTCTTTAGGTCCCCATTATTTTACCCTATTTTAAGTGGCAATGTAAGGCAAGATAAAGCAAAGCAAGGGAGAATTTTAAAAAAAGTCTTGCTGAAAAGAAAAAAAACCTGATTTGTACCAGTGAAATGTCCCATTTGATATATGGCACATTTCTCTAAGATACTAGAAGGTTAAGCAAGAAAATTGATTATCTAGATTTAAAAAAAAAAATCAAAGTGAAGGAGACTAAGTTTTTTTCTCCTGTATGCAGTGACCCGTTGCTTAGTACACACATCTACAGTAGTAGTGATTTATTTCAGAAGATGTGAATGCATATTTTTAATTTCTCCCAAAAAATGGTAAGTAAAAGGTGGGATTTCTTGCAACTCCCCTCCCCCTTCTTTTTCGTACTGTTGACACCATTGCTCTGCTGCATGCAAATTATTTACATTGTCATTAAAATAGAAAAGTAGTTTATTTGTCCTACTGGATAGAGTGTTCATCTGGAAGCTGAAACACATGGATCACCATCTGCTATTCAACCAGAGAGACTCAGAAAAGCTTGGTAGTTGAGGTACTCCAAGTACATGAAAGGTTTCTGTATTTATGTACCCAATGTCTGGGAAGGCAAATAAATGTATTTCACTACTGAGCAACCTAACCCTGTAATGGGATGAAAGGGGAATGTCTTCTTCCTGATGAATTTAAGGTTTGCCCTCTTGACTCCAGTCAGAAAGGTGGATAATTTCACCAGTACTGTTTTGTAGACTCAAAAACTCTAAGATGTTACACATTTAGAAAAATAATTTCTTGAGTTCTTATGTAGACTCTGTTGCTGATCTATGTCATGTGACCACTGAAAGATGATCTGTTGCATGAATATATTAATAATTTACAACAGATCACCAAGAAATAAATGAGCATGATGGCTAAGGAAAATCCACCTCTTCACAAACACCTGAAAGTTGTAAAAAACCAATGTCAGTTCAGAGAAAAAGTGTAAAAACATAAAAATTTACTTGTTATGTGATGCTTTTGGTTACAGATTTCCATGATTCACCAAAAGCTGCATAAAAATGCAATTGGCCATGTTGAATAAGGGTGAGCGATACACAAGATACCATAGCCCAAGGCTTGACTTTTGGTGTATTTACTGAAACATTTTGCATCTTCATAGAGTTGAACTAACTGTGATTTTGCAAGCCCAGAGTAACCACAGCAGCAACACTTCACGATATGAATTAAACATATATTATAAAAGCCTGCCAGAGACACTGAGTGCCAGTATGGGCCAAACACTATGTCACTGCTATCTGCACTAACAAGGGGAAAACTAGTACAAATATGTCTACTGCAGTGAGAAATTCGACCAGGGCTGATGAAACACAAAAGGCTTAATGTCTACAAGTTAGGATAAAAGGAATGAAAGGTGCTTTTAGGAACTCGAAAGGAAGATCATGACCATAGCACTTTGCAGCACAAACAGGTTTCTATCCATGGAGGATGTGATCACAGGAGAGCAGATATAGCCGCCTCTAAAACTATCTAATATGGATCCTGCCAAAAAAGTCGTATTTGAGAGAAGAGGATATGGAAAGAAAATTGTGCTAGACTCTGGTTATCTCTGGCTGCTACCACATTTCAGCACACTCTCCAGGCAGCTGTGAGAGAAAGTATCCTTTATATGGTTCTGATTTATGACAGTGGCCAGAAAAAGCTGCCTGCAGATGCATGGCCAGAGGAATGCAGAACTACCTTTTTTCCAGCCCTGGCCCTTCCAGACATCTAGCAGGATTGGCCAGACACTTAGGCAAGCATTCAGTGCAGAAGGCTCCCTGCCACATGGCCGAAAGAAAGACTGCAAATCTGCACAAAGGATATATTTGCTCTTGAAACCAACAAAACTTTTTTTAGGAGACCGTGGGCTAAAAGTTCCTGTAGACAATGTAAAGAAATAATCCTCTATATAGTTAACAGCTGTCAGGGGCTAGTTGCAGAGCTTTATTATTAGTTTTCAGGACTAGGTATTTTCTTTCCAAAGTTATCAGTCTGGATAAACACAACAATGTCTGAAATTGGTAGATGGAGGGGTGACACAGGTGTCTTATACCTTTATAAACTCATATTTGATGCTAAAGTTACACTGAGAGAATTAAGATACTTAAAATATTCCAGCTCTTGACTCCCAGTTGTTGCATCTCCAAACAAATTCAATTCTATTTGAGTAATTTTCCTTTAGAATTTTTTAACTATTAGTATCATATCAGTAGACAAAACTAAGCTTCACAAATGACCAATAACATGAGGGGGCAGAATAGAATTAAGTGACACAGTGTTTAACAACAAATCTATTATTATTCTGGGACTTATTTCACCAATTGTTAATAATAATTCACTATCTCTATTTAGCAATGAAAAAGTAGAAAATGGATTGTTGTTCCTGTCCAAAATAAAGTTAAGCAGATTTTTAAAAAAAACACAAAAAAACCAGAATAAATAAATAAATAAGAAAACCCAATATTAATTCCCACAGAAGAACTGCCAGAGGCTTATTTCAAATTCTCAAACACAGGTTGAAAACACACTGCATGTTTTCAGTTTTGTTAATATGAAAATCCCACAGAAATAGATTAGTTCAATATGAAACAGTATCTTCAGGCGTCCTTATCTACTCTTCTGCAGCAGCTACTCACAGCATTCAGTGAGAAGAGAAATGTGATTTTCTTTTTCTAACTTCATCAGTTGTAATGTTTTCTCTTATTATAATGTTTATTAGACCTTTTTATCAATGCTTAAATTTGGCTTTCACAGTCTTGTTCACAGAGCTCTGAATGAAAGCCTTGTGCTATTCAAAGCCTTTTGGATCTACTGCCATTAGCTTCAACACTGAGTTTCACTACTCCAAGGAGATGTCTTAGTAGACAACTATATCTCTAATACCAGATCACAGTTTGTTATAGTTTTTTACTTTTCTTGCTCCAGAAAGGATGTAGACTGGATTAATAGTCACTGAAAATGAAGGCTGAAAGATACGGTCAGGGATTATAGAAGAAGGACCACATACATTGTCCATAATAAACCAGCAGCAGTTTTTTTCCAAGAACCTCTGCCAAGTTCAAATGCAGGCAACAGTCAGAAAAAAAAAAACCCTACATGTGAAATTGTCAATGTGGTTGCTATTGTTATCTGCAAACTGCTCTAAAACTATGATGGTCTCCCTTCAGTTTTAGCTCCAAGAAGATGGACCACTCGTGAGCACTGAGGAGGGAAAAAAAACCAAATTAGTATAAATCATGGTACTCTGTTGCAGAAGAATACCAGTAGAGTCAAGGACGAAAGGTAACTCATGTCTGTTCCTCATGAAAACAAGACCTCTGGGTACATGCAGCTGAAAGCACCCCAGGAGTTCAGGAGATGAGTTCTCCCAGGCTGTATAGGTTTAGCAACTGTTACCTACCCATCTCTAGAACACCCTCCAAAGACCCAATCAGACATTAGCTATGGATATAATGCAGCGAAATCATGTCAAATGCACTTTATGCTTCTCAGCATTTCCCATTGGTTACCAGTAAATGCTCCTGTTAAATGTGATTACACAATTTCCATTCATCCGCTGTGGCTAGACTGTATAGCAGCAAAACAAGCTGTTGACACAGAACTAGAGGTTCTCTTCTAGGATGTTCTTTTTCTTTCTGATCTGTATTTCAAAATGACTACTGCCTAGACTTAAAGTAGCAATGAATGATGCATCCTGCTTACTACATAAGACTGACAAAACCCGGCTTCATTTACTAGCAGTCCTTAGGAGCTGTGATTTCTGAAGATCAATACAAAGAGCTTTAGTAAGGATCTTACCTCTCTCTTTTTTTAGGAGCTTGGTGGTCCTGTACAGTAGGAGCCCACCTCTGTTACTCCTAGCAAGATCTAAGCATATCTCTGGTTCTGTGGTAGGTTTTTAGGCTTCCTTTATCAGATTCCAAAGGGAAGGAAGATGATTATGAAAAATAAGATTCTGGACTATCCTAGACCTAGATCGACATGACAGAGAGAAGAGGCTGCCAAGTTTCAAAGAATTTGGGTCATTCCTTAGAGATGACCACATTGTCTGAACTCAGTACTTCATTGAGCTTACATTGAAGAGGTACCTCTTTGAGATCCCAGTGTAAATAGCTGTATTGCAAGAACATAATCCTTACTTTTCCCTTGTATTTCAAATATAAAAGCACCTTTTCCTGCTTAGGAGATCACATTTCCACGAAGAACATACCAATTTGTCATGTATCTCATCTGCATGATCAAAAGTGTATTTCAGACAAACATAAACTATATTACTATAAATGTCCTGGTACAAAGTTATTACTAGCAGTTTTATCATTAAACTGCAACATATTGTTGAAAATAAAAAAGCTGTAAATAAAAATGAAGGAAAGGTATGCACATTTACTTCCATCTAAAATAGCAACAGCTAATTTTGATAGTGGTCTCAGGGATGGTCTCAGGGAAAACAAAAGGGCTGAAGGGAAAGGCAGCTGCATATTTGACAGCATGAAGCCCCAAAGTATACATGTCAGACCAATTTTAACTCTTATGTTGCATCATTCATGTTTATAAATATTTAAAGGGTGAGTGTCATGAGGATGGAGCCAGACTCTTCTCGGTGACAAACAATGATAGGACAAGGGGTAATGGACACAAGCTGGAACACAGGAGGTTCCACTTAAGTTTGAGAAGAAACTTCTTCTCAGTGAGGGTGACAGAGCACTGGAACAGGTTGCCCAGAGAGGTTGTGGAGTCTCCTTCTCTGGAGACATTCAAAACGTGCCTGGACGCCTTCCTGTGCAACCTCATCTAGGTGTTCCTGCTCTGGCAGGGGGATTGGACTAGATGATCTTTGGAGGTCCCTTCCAGTCCCTGACGTTCTGTGATTCTGTGATTCTGTGATTAGTGAAAAAGAATAACTAAAATTTCCCATATGACTGATTTTCTTGAGTCACAAAAAAATAAGTCATTTCCACTACATATGTTAGGTAATGAGGCACCTATTGGTGAAAATTGCTTCTGAAAGGGCATTCAAATAGTTCTGTGCAAAATTTCTCTCTCTCATGCCTATAAATGTGAGACCATATTTCCTCTTGAACTGCAGTAAAAATGGCTGAGGATATAAATTTTTTTGAATGTGATATAGTAACATTTATTCTTTTGCCTTATTTTGATGCTAACTGGATGTCTTATATTCAGAAATTTTGAACACCAAATAGTATTCCCAGTTGACTCAACCTTGGGATACATGTAGGAAGACGTATTAAACTAGGAAAGGGTAGATTTAGGTTCGATATTAGGAAAAAGTTCTTCAATATGAGGATGATAGATCACTGGAACAGATTGCCCAGAGAGACGGTGGAAGCCCCATTCCTGGAGATATTCAAGGTCAGGCTTGATGGGGATCTGAGCAACCTGATCTAGTAACAGTGTTCCTGCTCACTGCAGGGGGCTTGGACTGGGTGATCTTTAAAGGTCGCTTCCAACCCAATATATTCTATGATTCTATGATCACCAATGTTGTCCATATGGAAGCAGAATGTCTTCTAGCAATGGCACATGATATGCAAACAGTTGTGCTTATCTACAGATCAAATATGGTTAAATAAAGAGGACATTTATAAAAGTCAAGAAAAACAAAATCTAATTCTCTGCCATTTACTGTTTACTTTCTTTTTTTCCCCCTCTTCCTCATCACTTTCTTTATGACTTCCCTTGTCTTTTCCCTATTTTTCTTTGATGTCCTTTTGTTTCACCTCACAGTTTTTCATTTCTTAGATGAAGTGATTTCTCTTCTGGGTAATGGAAGTGGTATGTCTTTTGCCAGAATCATTATACATAATCAATGTAATTAAATGTAGTGACATGCCATATATATAGTTGAACTAAGTAACAATTAGTAGCTGAAGGAAAGCTTTGAAAACCATCTCATATGAAGAGGTTCTAGGATTATTTCTTTTAAGGGATTTTCATGAACCATCAGTTACTTTTAGTGCAAGGTTATAGAGTTAATGTTACAATTAAGTCATTTGAATCCATGGAATAGAATATGAAATGTCTCTCTTAAATTTTATTATACATACATAACAGGCTGTACTGGAAGTCTTGCTGAATTTTCTTTGTTCTCTCATTCAGCATTAGTAGCAAAAATATCACTCTGCTTTCTTCATCCCACATGTGACCTTTGCCCCAAAGTGGTTTGCAGTTGCTTTCTAAGGCATAGCTTCTCAGCTCTTTGAAAGCCCCCTTTTTTTTTTAAGTTCATTTCACTAGTGCAGACAAGAACGAAAATCGTACTTTTTATAATTTGACTTATTAGCTAAAATTGAACTGCAATAAGTAGACATTCTCAACAATATTAAAGAATAAGCAGTGTCAGATATCATGCTGTAGCATGGATTGCTTGGTACTCTGAGCTGCTTGTATTTCACTGTAATGAAACACTATTGTACTGTATGGACTCGCTTAACCCTGCCTTTCCTCAGTATGTAAGACTCTGCTATATATACATATTAAAACATCATAAGGAGGCAAAGTTAAATTCAATATAGGATGTATACACTTTATACCTAAGAAGTTGATCAAAGAGGAGGAGTTAAAAGCCATCAAATCACAGATCAAAAGAACATTGGCAATAGAGGAAACAGGATCAATACAGACTGTTTTGATTTAGAAAACTCATAGGCAATGCCAAATGCAGAAATGGGAGGAAATGAGACTTCAAAACTCTAAGGAAATCACCTGAAGAGTTGGTAGGAACAGTGCCAAAACATTGCTAGTCAGCTGTCACAGCAGCACTTTATAGAGAGATGAAAGGTAAAGAAAATCAGAAGTACCCCTATGTAAAACATGGATGCCAAAAAACTTGCCTTCTCTGCTGCTGCGGCATCAAAAGTGGGAACACCGACTTCTATGCATGAGCTTGGTGTGCATAGAAGTATTCTAAGTAGCTTATGCTCAAAGATCATAGCTGCCAAAATATATTGCAGTGGCAATTACTGCTGTTTGTAGCCACAGCCTTCTTGCAACACCTACAAGCAGGTCAGATAGAGGCTGATGGCAGACTGTCCAGGAGAGAAGGCAATTAACCTGATTTTCATATCAATTTAGGTGGCTAGAATGAAGCAAAACCAATAGATTAAAAATTGCCCCCTTGATATTTCTGTTTGTATCATTTTATAATTGACTAAAGCAAGGGAAAACATTTCCCCTTCTACTTAACAACACTATTGTATAGATTGTGGGTGCGGTAGAAGTTAGATTCTTATGTTATTTTTCAGGATGGACGTTATCAGGGAATTCTCTCAGACTGTTAACAACTTGTCCTTCCTTAGAAATAAGAAGGACAAGTACCTTGGTTGAGCATTTTCTGTGTTTCTTTTAATTGCTTGCCAAGGGCATTATTTCTTGAGTTTCCTTTAATATCTGTTGGCTGGGATTTCAAGGAGAACAATGATGTCCAGCATACCCTTAAGGTATAAATGAAACCTATTAGAACCAAAGAAATGGGTCACTGTAAGTTTCTTCAGTGTGAGCCAAATTGCCTTTCAGTGTAAATATGCATCTGTTCTATTCGCAGGTTGGATTAAAGGACTTTTATGGGAGGAAAAACTGTAGTTTTCATAATTGTGTACTCCATGAAAAATATTGTTGATTCACAAGAAAAACCCTACCCCTTCTTCAAATTAAAATCTGTATACTTACATTTGCAACTTGATTTCATTGCTTTAGGTATCAGATGACTGAGTAAAATGCTATGTCTGGCTTAAACAACAATGTCTACAGACTTCTACATTTTAGGGAGCTAAATAATGTTGCTGACCTAAAGTAAGTCTATTGGCACATCAGGGACCTAAGCAGTCAGATAGACATTTTGTGGATCAGTCTGAAGAGCTGAGCTGCCTAAGTTGCACTGGAGTTGTAGGTTAGCTGATTTGGCTCTAGGCTCTAACTCTTGAAGTCATAGTGGTGAGCCAATTTCCTGCCTGCTCTGCATCGCCATAGCTCTATTAATATCAATGTATGAAGTTAATACACTTTAACATAGTACTGACCTAGGCCAACATTTTTATAAGAACCAGTCTTAGTGAAGGACATCCTAATGAATTACAAATGGATATAAGCTGGTTTTACATTGTTAATGATGCAATCCTGATTCTGTTTTTCAAAATGTATTACCGCTTTCTCTTCCTTAGAGGAGCTCATTGTATGGTTGCCCTACTATACATCAACACACTTCAGCATTTTTCTTGGCAAAAAGAAAGATTATACATTTATCTGAGCCTTCAGAACAGGTTACTGACAACTTTAAATCCTTAAAGAAAGGAACACAAGACATACACAATAGAGGTGACATGTTCTGGCTATGTAGATTGTCTTGGTATGTAGTATTGGATGCACACTTACATATTCTCCTCTTGGCTTTTCTTTGTAAAATATAACAGCTGAATCAAACTCACACTATAATGGCATTGCCATTTTAATTCTTGATTTTTCCAATAATTTATTTATGAGTTGGAGCATAAGACAGACAAGAAAGAGAAAAAAGTGATCAACTGCTGAATTTCTCAGATGCAAGAATTATTAGGAATATAATGGAAGAATTTATTCTCCCAAAAGATTATGATTTAACTGTCATTCCAAAATATTGATGCATTAGTATGTAAGACTGAAAGGTAAAGATTCTTTAAGAAAAACAGACAGGAGGGAGCGGAGACATTATCTACCTTTGACATCAAAGATTTTAAAAAAAAGCTGAATTAAGAGGTAATTGAAACCAAATATTAAAATATTTGGATAACAATTAAAAGGAAATTAAAAAGATGTGTTAGTTGGAACTTAAAACAGAGAAACCATGAAAATTTTCATGAGTAATTGACATATTGCTCCTGACACAATAGTATATTTTAACTGTTTAGATATCTCAAACACAGCAGATGTAGATCACAGACTGTCCATAATGTTTCTGGAATAGCTTCATGACAGAGTTCTGAGACAGAAGGTAAGGAAAAGAGTTACAGAGAAGGTTCTACTTTATCACTAAATCTGTTAGCAAAAAGGTGAGGTTTTTATCCTAAGTATGAGTTAACGTCTGAAGATGGATTGCAAATTCTGTAAAAGTGACCATAGAGTTCACAATTCTTAGGAAAAAAAGGGAAGGTAAATAGGAAAATAAAACACATAAAGCTTTAAGATGTCAGATCAAAATTAACTCAAAAATTGCTGTGTAAACTTCATGGGAGGTGTGGGAAGCATAATTCAGGAGACATGGCTACTCCCTAAGAAATGGTACTAGGACCATAAATTAAACTTACCCCGAAGAAGAGGAAGGATAAGTATAGTAAGATCAAAGCTATGAACTTTTCATTGACTTCATACACCAGAAGTAAGCACATAAGAAATCAAAACAAATTGTTGTTATTCAAACAGGTATAAAATAGCACAAGAATTTACAGACATGCAAAGGCCAATTGAGAAAGATCAAAGTACAAAATGTTATTAAGCAAGATGAAAGCTACCAAGACATGTTAATGACAACAGGAAAGAACTAAGTAACTACAACCAAAAAAATGAAGTGTTATCACATTTTAAAAGTTACTAAGAAACAGCACTTAGAAAGTTGAAATGTGTTTTTGTGTTTGGCATTAGTTTTCACTAAGACTTTTTTAATAAATAGCTAATAAAATAAGATAGTAGTATCATAGATTGTAGGAAAAAAATCCATATTTTAAGAATCTGGGAGGTAACAAGAATATCAGGTGCAGCCAACACGGATATGTCAAGAACAAATCATGTCAAATCAGCCTAATTACCTGCTGTATCACAGTGAACAGACACTGGGAATCAAAATGGTTCTGACATACTGAAAAATAAAAGTATTAACACAAAGAAAAAACTTTAGACATGTGCAATGAATACTCTCAGGAGTTGAACTTCAGAAATGCAGACTGAAGGATAACTTGTTGGGCAGTAGCTCCTAAAAAAAGGTCTAGGGTTATATAAGCTATTGAATGTGTTGACAATTTCAAGAAATGCCAACATCATTCTGTGAGGATAGCCCAAAGGATATGTGAAATAATCCCTCACTCTGTTCAGAACTGGAAGAGTAGCATTCAGCCAAGTTTTGAGCTGTCACCTGAGAAAATAATGTGAATCTTTTCAGTGAAGCTGAGAAGGGAGCAATGAGAGTAATCAGACATCATAACTCATAAGAGAGCTCAACAGGATAAAGCCTGTCCTTCTTTAAGGTAGAACAATCCATGGTCTCAAAGCACCTAGTAGAAATCAAAGAGAAAATGAAATCGCATGTTCTCTTTTCCAAGATAGAATAAGAAATTTAACACAGCAAGATCAAGGTTAAGTTTCAGGGCAGACTGCCTGTAGTGGTTTAGGCCCAGTGCATAAC
>NW_010207998.1:0-20112 GCF_000695765.1 Mesitornis unicolor
GATTCTGTAAAGCAATCAAAGTTATACTTGACTCAGCAGTCACTGGCCATATGGCAACAAAACCGCCATAAGGGAGGGTTGAGCATCAGGAACCGAGTTGGACCACCATCATGAAGGAGTAGTCAAGGGATCAAAGAAAGGAAGAAGGTGTCATCTCCAGAAAACTCCACGATTTATGGCGAGTGTGACATTTCTGGGATAGAATACATCTTTATTGGTCAGCTTGCATCACACTCGGATCATCTGTCCCTGGTCACCTGTCCCAGAGCATCCGGGGCTTTCGCTTTTCACCCATACTCTTGTGAAGATAAAAGGTTAAAGTAAAATAACAACAACAAATGAAATTATGAACACGTGTTCAGGCAGAAACTGGAAAATACACCTTGAGAAATATAAGCATCTACTGTCGAGAATAAGACCAAAAAATCTCACCAGTTACTGTAAGGAAAATAACTGTCCCAGCAAAACCAGGACACTTCGTAATATCTCTTCCACAAAAGTAGAAGCTATTCTGTGCTTTGTCAGACACCCAGGTGAAAAAAGTAAAAGCTGCTTGTAGCCACCTACAGTCTCGGGGAGTATCCTTCTTTTGAACAGCTCGAAGAAGAAATGCAAGCAGAGGAGTATGAAACTTAGGAGCAACGTGAAAAGATGGTTCACTTCTCTCTAACGTGTAGCAGCCCCGTGCTGAAATATTTGAGGGTGTATTGCTATGAGGAGCATCATCACTCGCTTTAGCACAGTCCAGTTCCCTGTGTTTCTCTTTAGTAGTGCGTAAGGAAACATTGCATGTGTTAGAGGACTGAATAAATGACTGAACATGCACTGGAAGTTGTTAAGCTGGCCAAAGTAAGGTTTTTTTATGTATCTCTATTAATGAATCGTGACATTGGTGGCAGGGAAACACCTCCTGTATGCTTGTCCTGAACTTGCTCAGAAGTCCTGAGTTTCTCGTCCATGCTGTTGCAATTTTGTGACTGCATAAAAGCTGCAACTCTGTGTCAGTTCTCTTTCTCATTCCAGTTTCAGAAACTTCTCACTGTTACATCCTTCACTGTCAGGTTACTTGTGAAGGGTTCTTTTTACCTTTGCTGCTATCTCCCACTGTTTTCCCACTGTGCTTGGGAAGAGGTGCTGGTCCTTATTTGTGTACGGTCTCTCAGATCATAGTTAGATGTAAGATTATGTACTATATAGTTAGAAAAAAGTATACACAGTTTTAGATATATACACACTATATGGTAGAAAAATATTTTCTAATATATAAATTTTTCATAACTGTATGGATACAAAAAGCGTACCTAGCCCAGGATTCTCTATTAAAAGCTAATAATAATATTTTTAACCTGTTACTTGATAACTTCCTTTGCACCCCTGTATTTTTACTGAAAATAATAAGAATAGATTGTGTTCTCAGTTGTCTGTTCCAGGCTGCTGAAACCTGTTCTGTATAATCTCTTCATGGACTAAAAAATTTCCATGTGTGTGCATACACTCTGTATATGTTGTACTGTATCATTTTGGAGATAAGCCAGGAGCTGCGTGCAGTATCATGATACAAATATGCAATGAAATAACTTCCTTTTCTCTGCTCCTAGCACTGGTTTGCGCCTTTGACTTGAGTTATGATTTTTCAAAAAACCGAGAATGGTTGGATGAATCTCAGTTTTGAAATGTCAGCATATTCACTTGGGAGTTACTACTTAAACACAATACATTAAAGCTAGAGGATTATGCAAAAGTGAAATCCTTACAGAATTATGCCTAGGATAGATAGGAAGCAACGCTGGAAACACAGAACTAGCTGCACCTGTAATGTTGCTGAAAATGCAAGGTGTGAGTAAGACGTGCATCAGTTTTTGATCATAAGTTGCTGCAATATTAATCGTGAAGGGAAGATGAAATTCTGATAACATCATTTACATTTATTGCAGTGTGAAAATTCTAACTTTACGGTTTCTAAAGTAAGTGTGTCTGAGCAGGGACACCAAAAAGCTTATTTCTTAAAATGATCTTTTGCTTTCTGCACATTGAGTCCATGCTCAGATTAAAAGGGCTTATACTTTGCTAAAAGTTGCATTGGTTTCAGAGAGCTTTTCTACATATATGTTATACAGTTAATATTCCAGGTAGTT
Organism: Mesitornis unicolor; assembly: GCF_000695765.1. NCBI lineage: Eukaryota > Metazoa > Chordata > Aves > Mesitornithiformes > Mesitornithidae > Mesitornis > Mesitornis unicolor. The sequence continues at coordinate 2,136 of NW_010207998.1, forward strand.
TTGAATTAAATTTCCACTATGACAAGGTCATATTAAAAAAAAATTACTTGGAGAATGATCTTGTACATGGTATGAAACACTTAGATGTGAAGTCTTATTTTCTACAAGTGCCTGATGTTTTCTGTCAGTGTTAAATGCACAGGCCTAACTTCATAACAAGTTGTGTCTTCTGTTGCTTCCCATTTGTGGAAAGACTGCTGCAGAGTGACGTTTGATTCCATAGTAGGTGTTTATGGGGCTGTGTAATTACATAAAGTAAAAGACATCTTCATGGGCCATCTTGAACAGCCTGCTCAGAACAGGTCCAGTTAGAGCAGGTTGCTCGGGGCCGTGTCCAGTTGAGTTTTGAGCTTCTCCAGTGATATTTCAGTGTCTGTGAAATGTGTTTTCTGGATCCTCCTAGAAGCCTCAGTTCATTTCATCTTTCTGACTGTAGAAAGCATTGTTAAGTAAGCGATAAAAAATCCTGCTGAGTGCCATTTCTGTGGCTGGTCATGAAAGCCAGATCTCTTATTTCCTTTCATAGTTTCTCAACAAACTGGGAGAGGGAGCCTCAAGCTTTAGTAGACTTTGAAATGCACTGTTTTCTTACTTAGTTTTTTTAGCATTACGTATTTGCCACCTTAATATTGGGCTTGTAGCTTAAGATCAGTAAATTCCAGTAGTATCTTTGGATAGCTGCAGACTCATCAATCCATCTTCCCCAATCTTAGAATCTTTTCACTTATATAGTACTTACGTGCCTCCTGAAGATTAAAACAAGATAGAAAACAAGGATATTCTTAGTGATTACATAAAAGACCAATCATGTTTGTAGTGTAGATATTCACTACTGAAATATCACAACAGAAACTGGCAGCTTCAGTTTGCTAATAAAGAATTGCACGTATCAGCAATGGTGTGGTCAGCAGGACCAGGGCAGGATCCTTCCCCTGTGCTCAGCACTGCTGGGACTGCACCTTAAGTCCTATGTTCGGTTTTGAGCCTCTCACTCCAAGAAGGACATTGAGAGGCTGGAGTGGAGCGTGCCCAGGAAGGGCAGCAAAGCTGGGGAGGGCTCTGGAGCACAAGAATTATGGAGAGCAGCTGAGGGAACTTAGGGGGTTCAGCCTGGAGAAGAGGAGGCTGAGGGGAGACCTTATTGCTCTCTACAACTCCCTGAAAGGAGGGGGTAGCGAGGTGGGGTCGGTCACTTCTCCCAAGGAACAAGCGATAGGAAAAGAGGAATTAGCCTCAAGTTGCACCAGAGGAGGGTTAGATTGGACATTAGGAAAAAATTCTCTACTGTAAGGGTTGTCAAGCACTGGAAGGGGCTCCCCAGGGAGGGGGTGGTGTCACCATCCCTGGAGGGATTTAAAAAACGTGTAGATGTGGCTCCTGGGGACATGGTTTAGTGAGCATGGCGGGGTTGGGTTGATGGTTGGACTTGATGGTCTTAACGATCTTTTCCAATCCAAGTGATGCTATGATTCTGTGTACTGTTTCCATGGATTTTGTTACGTTTTTACTTCTCAAAGCAGGGCTGGTAAAACAAGGAAGGAGAAAAATGCAATACAAGTGGGATTATTTTCTAAACTGTTCTGTTCAAGCACTTCTAAGTTGCTAGCAGCAGTTGTTATCAAGGTTGATACCTTGAAGCTTGATACTGCCAGAGGAGTAGAATGAAGGATGACATTATCAGATGTGCGTAAATCAAGTTCAGTGTTAGCTCATCAGTGTTTCTTTTTAATAAAATTTCTGAGCATCTGCAGTTAATTATGCCCAGTAAAGAAGATGACCAGACTGACAATAATGTAAAAATACGTTTTTTTGTAGCATTGCAAACATACCTGAGTGGGAGATACACAGGCTTGGAACATTCTCCTGAGGACTAAAAGAGCCCTTTCTCATGGTATGGCCATGCAAACTGTGCTAGTGTAACGTAAAATAGGGTAGGAGCTAATGAACTTTTGCAGCTGCTGAGGAATTATTTGTTGATCCTCAGTCCTGAGCAATAACAACATTCCAGCTGAGAGATTTGAAGGGTTTTTCCCCCTTAGCTTTGAGTTCTGTGACTCCAATCTGCAGTAAGAGATTCCCCACCACGTGTACTAGAGCTGTATCATAACATTGCAGGGCTCTGGCAGTTGACCCCAGCATGGCAGGGGTCTGTGGTGAGTGTAGTGTAGGTGAAGCATTGGACTGCTTTGGCATGCTGACCTGGTCTTAGCATTGGATTCACACTCGTGTTTCTATGGTACGCTGGAATCTCCATTTCTGGTGGAAGGTGGGCAACTTGTGCTCGCAGGAGCTTAAGGTATTAGATTTCTATAGTCTGACGTAGGGTTTTGGGGGTTTTTTTGTTTCATTGGTTTTTTTTGAGACAAATTTCACTATTTCATGCGTGTCTTTGCTTTATGATTAATCCTAAATGCTTGGCAGCTTGGAATTAACTTTACCTCTTCCCCCGTGGGGAGATGGGGAAATGCATATATTTACTGTCTGATTCCTTTCAGTTATCTTGACGTTTCGGCATCGGGTATACCTTTGTGCAAAGAAGCTCAAAATCCCTTAAATTTTACATTCTGTCTCCTGTTCTTTCAATGCTGTGGTACAAATAATGCCCATCATTTAAAAAAAAAAAATATTCGAAGTCAAATGATCTCCCTTGGGGGTGAAGGTGGCGTGTTAGCAAAGCTTAGCCTTGCTCACATCGCCCTTGGAACTCCCGTCAGATAGGATTGCAAGTCTGATGGTTTTCTCCTTATAGGACTTTCCTCAAGGAGGGAGGCTTGACTTCCTGTTTGAGATGGGAGAGGAAGAAAGATGGGATATTGGTGTAACAAGAATAGTTGGTAGGACTTGTGGTGGTTGGGTGTTTTGGGAGCGTTACACTAAGTAAGAGCAGTTGCCTGCCTGTATTTCTTCAGTACTCTTGGCCTGTCAGGTGAATTCATGATTGCTGTGTGAAATATAATTAAACCAAGGTGTTTTTTAAAAAAAGACTGATAAATTTTACCCATGTTTTCTGTGTTGGTCTCAGATCTGTCTTTAAATTGGCTAAAAGCGTATCCTTGGGGTCGGATCTGAACACTTAATTTTATACATCCATTGACTTCTGTAGGACTAATTGTGTAATTCCTGTTGTGCTTAGATTTCTTTTTAATTTATTTTTTTTTTGCTTAGAACTCTGCTAAAGCATTTCTAGAAAAACTGACTAGGAAAATCTGTACATGTTACAAGTTGGAAAGTACATCGGGTTTTGTGGGGTGAGGGAGGCAGGTTGTTTTCTTTTTGAATTGTTTCTAAGTAAAGTTTTGGACTATTTTGAGCAGTCCATTCATACCAGTATGATTATAAAAATCACAGAATCACAGAATGGTTGGGGTAGGAAGGGACCTCTGGAGATCATCCAGTCCAACCACCTGCCAGAGCAGGAACACCCAGATGAGGTTACACAGGAAGGCGTCCAGGCGGGTTTTGAATGTCTGCAGAGAAGGAGACTCCACAACCTCTCTGGGCAGCCTGGGCCAGGGCTCTGTCACCCTCACAGTAAAGAAGTTTTCCCTTCTGTTGAGCTTGAACCTCCTGCATTCCAGTTTGTACCCGTTGGCCCTTGTCCTGTTGCAGGGCACCGCTGAGAAGAGTCTGGTCCCATCCTCCTGACCCTGCCCTTTAGATATTGTTAAACATGAATTAGTTCTCCCCTCAGTCTCCTTCTCAGCTCTCTCAGCCTTTCCTCATATGGGAGATGCTCCAGTCCCCTCATCATCTCAGTGGTGCTATCCTGGACCCTCTCCTGTAGTTCTTTGCCCTTCTTGACCCAGGGAGCCCAGAATTGGACACAGTATTCCAGATGTGCCCTCACCAGGGCAGAGCAGAGGGGGAGGAGAACCTACCTCGGCTCGCTGACCACACTCTTCTTCATGCATCCCAGGATGTCATCGGCTTTCTTGGCCACAAGGGTACATTGCTGGCTCATGGTTCACTTGCCCACCAGAACTCCCAGGTCCTCCACAGAGCTGCTTTCCAGCAGGTCACCCCTAGGCTATACTGGTGGTAAGGGTTATTCTTCCTCAGGTGCAGGACCCTACGCTTGCCTTTGTTGAACTTCATTGGGTTCCTCTCTGCTCAAGTCTCCCACCTGTCCGGGTCTCACTGAATGGCAGCACAGCATTTTGGTGTCTCAGCCACTCCTCTGAATCACAGAATCACAGAATCGCTCGGTTGGAAAAGCCCTCTGAGATCATCACGTCCAACCGTTCCTGTCTACCCCCTAAACCATATCCTTAAGTACCTCGTCTACCCGCTCTTTAAACACATCCAGGGATGGTGACTCCACCACCTCCCTGGGCAGCCTGTTCCAGCTTCTGACGACCCTCTCAGTAAAGAACTTCCTCCTTCTCTCTAGCCTGAACCTCCCTTGGCACAGCTTGGTGCCGTTTCCCCTTGTTCTATCCCCCATCACCTGGCAGAAGAGCCCAGCACCCACCTCTCTCCAAGCTCCCTTGAGGCAGTTGGAGGTGGTGATGAGGTCTCCCCTCAGCCTTCTCTTCTCCAGGCTAAACAAGCCCAGTTCCCTCAGCCTCTCCTCATCAGGCTTGTTCTCCAGAGCCCTCCCCATCCTTGTGGCTCTGCTCTGAACACGCTTCAGAATCTCAACATCCTTCTTCTAGTGAGGGGCCCAGAACTGAACACAGCACTCGAGGTGCGGCCTCACCAGTGCTGAGTACAGGGGGAAAGAGACTTGTATCATCAGCAAACTATGATATTTTATAATATATACTAAAATGTAATGATATTTATGAAAATAATTGTTCTGGATCAAATAAAAGGCCGGTGTGTTTTAACAGCGTGCCTCTGATAGAAGGCAGTGATGAATGCTTAGGGAAAAGTGCAGAAACAAGGCAAGCAATGTTAATGCCATTTGACTGCCTTACTGCACACTGCTGTAACATGACAGCTTTTTGTTTTTCCTTTTGATCATAACTTAAGTTTATACAAGATACCTCCTTACTTCTGATAGCTTCCCCTCCAAACTCTGACTTCCTAAATTCCTTTCCTCTTGAACTTTCAGTATATTGTCTTGTCATTGTCTTACAGTCAATGAAGAGTTTGCTCTTTCTGTTAAAAAGAAACTAAGCTGCAACCAACTTCTTCCTATTTTTGTAGTTACCCTTTTAAATTTAACCTTAGTAATGGTGTACTTCTCACTTTTATTGTTTCTGCAGAGAGTGAATAGAAATACCCTGTGATTCATAAGCAGTCATGGATAGTGTCTTATCTGGTCTTCACACAACACCCCCAATTTAGAGTTTTCCAGTCTAAAGCGGTTAAGCAAAAGAATTCCTGTAATCTCCTTTCTGGAGGAGTTGTCACCTTAAATCATCCGTGGTTCTGCATCCAGCAGCTTTCCTTGCTTCTTCAGTCTGTTAACCCTTAAATCCCATTCTCATTTTAAGTGCCACCAACGTGCTTCCATTTTGACTGAGATGAAGTCTGTCTTGTTTGTGGAGGAGCACTCTATTCTGGACTCTTCCTCCTTTTTTTCCTATAACATTTTCTCATGCATGGCTTATTAGTCTTCAAAAGGTGCCTAAATTGTGTAAGCTTCATATCTACATAATAGATGAACTCATACAGTTTTTTTGCTCATTGTGGAAACATTTCTGAAGTAGAACTAATTGTTCAGTTTGGATAAAGAGTAGCATTATTTGTTTTGTAGAAGCTGTAAGTGCATTTGATGTATGAATGTTGTGAAAAACTGCGTGCACTTGAATCTTTCTCTTTAGAAAGATCTGAACCCCTGGGGCTATTCTAACACTCTTTTGCAATGAATAAAAAATTGCTTGGAAGAGAAGTCGTACTATGTTCCAGCACTTTTTTTTACCTTTTAAAATTGTATTATTAACAGATCACGGGGATAAATTAATATTTTAATAGGAGTGCTGGGTTTCATAATGGAAAACTGGAATCCGTGCCCCACGGTGTCTTTGTTTTTCAGTGGAATCCTTGCCCCACGTTGTTTTTAGGGAAGTGTTGTCAACAGTAACATAGCCCAGTTCCACAATATCTGTATGTTTTCTTCTGAAGTGGAATTGTCTGTTTTTCATACGAGAGCACACTAAGGGGCTTCAACCAGACTCGGCTGATGTGATTATTGTCAGGCCAGGCTGAGAGTTGGTGTGCGCTCTCATTGTCTGGCCCACCTCTGGGTGTTATTTCTGCAGAAGAAATGGCACAGCTGTTTTTAACCTTCTTTTTCAGTTCTGGGCCCCTCACTCAGTTCTGGGCCCCTCACTATAAGAAGGATGTTGAGATTCTGGAGCGTGTTCAGAGCAGAGCCACAAGGATGGGGAGGGCTCTGGAGAACAAGCCTGATGAGGAGCGGCTGAGGGAACTGGGCTTGTTTAGCCTGGAGAAGAGAAGGCTGAGGGGAGACCTCATCACCACCTCCAACTGCCTCAAGGGAGGTTGTAGAGAGGTGGGTGCTGGTCTCTTCTCCCAGGTGATGGGGGATAGAACAAGGGGAAACGGCACCAAGCTGTGCCAAGGGAGGTTCAGGTTAGAGAGAAGGAGGAAGTTCTTTACTGAGAGGGTCGTCAGAAGCTGGCACAGGCTGCCCAGGGAGGTGGTGGAGTCACCATCCCTGGATGTGTTTAAAGAGCGGGTAGATGAGGTACTTAAGGATATGGTTTAGTGGGTAGACAGGAACGGTTGGACATGATGATCTCAGAGGGCTTTTCCAACTGAGCGATTCTGTGATTCTGTGTAACCTGTCTTTCCAAGCCGTGTGGTTGGAGGTATGGCTGGATGCACATACAGTGGCAGAATTTTCATGGATGCTCCCGAATCTCCCAGTTCGGATGTAACCTCCAGTCTGCTCTTTGAACCAGGGGCAGTAGGGTGAGAGTCTCGTTGGTGTTATTTTTGTGGGCTAGATCTTTCTACTAGGCTTCAGTCATCTTTCCAGCTGTTGATAAAATCAGGAGGAGCCTTAAAGCTGATTTCTTCAGAATGGGATCGTACCAAAGACTGTCTGTTCGTCGTGTGGTGGAGGTTGTAGAAATGTGCTGGGAATTAAACTCTGCATCTTCTGTACACGGTTATCCCACTCTGCTGAATATTAGAATGAGAGAATCTTTGTTTAATCTAAAAAGGGTTTTGCAGAAAACACTTTCATGTGAAAGCTGCCATTTTTCTGTAATGTTTTGAAAATTGACGTGGTGAAAAACAGGAAAAAAGCCTCATTATTGTGAAAACTTTCTCATGCTATGGTACATTTTTTTAATAAGCTATTTAATTGTACTTGGGATGCTTAGTTTTATTAAACATTATTCCATTTTTCATTCAGTTCATTAAGAGTGCCAGTCCTGCAACCTGGATATTTCTCTTTCTGCCTCTTGCAGCTGCAGTTTGCAGAGTTCAGCATCAGCAGCGGATGCCCTGATCTAAGAGAGGGCTTTCAGACACTTAAGCTTGAGAATATTTCTTAGAAATGATGGAATGATGAGTGCCAGCCTGTTAGCTCAAAAATTTCACGTATTCTAGACTTCAGCAAGCAAAGCTGAGGCTACTTCCAAAAATAATGCCACTGGAAGGTCATGTTTCCTTGTACCAGTCCATTTTATTTGATGGGCTCCTGCAGCAAACTGGAAGGCTTTCCCCACTGCTAGGCAAACCAATGACTTGCATTCAGCCTGTTGTGCACCAGCATCATGTGGTGTTCTCTGCAAAGCTATCTCCTCCCTAGGTGTCCTTCAGCCCACACTGCTGTGAGGAGTTATTCTGTCTCAGGTGCAAGTATTTGCACTTGCCTTTACTAAATGGAATGGGGCATCTGCCAGTTGAAGTCACTCTGGCTGCCATCCCATCCCATCCCATCCCTCCTGCATGTGGTTGCCTCTTCACTCTCTCCAACTTGGTGTTGTCCACGTAGTTCCTGAGGGCACAGTTTATCCTGTTTTTTCACGTTGTTGATGAGGATACGGAACTGTGTGGACTGCAGTGTTGGCCTTGAGAAACTGCTTGTAGCTGGCTGACCAGTTGTACTTCAGGCTGCTCAGCTTTCTTCTTTGAGCCACTTTTTCAGCCACATTCTAGTCTCTTTTTTCAGTCAAGTGTAGAACAAACTCCAATGATAATGCCCTGGTGAGACCGCATCTGGAATATTGTGTCTAGTTCTGGGCCCCTCAGTTCAAGAAGGACAGGAACTGCTGGAGAGAGTCCAGCGTAGGGCTACAAAGATGATCAAGGGAGTGGAGCATCTCCCTGATGAGGAGCAGCTGAGGGAGCTGGGACTCTTTAGTTTGCAGAAGAGGAGACTGAGGGGAGACCTCATTCATGTTTATAAATATTTAAAGGGTGAGTGTCACGAGGATGGAGCCAGGCTCTTCTCGGTGACAAACAATGATAGGACAAGGGGTAACGGACACAAACTGGAACACAGGAGGTTCCACTGAAATTGGAGAAGAAACTTCTTCTCAGTGAGGGTGCCAGAGCCCTGGCCCAGGCTGCCCAGAGAGGTTGTGGAGTCTCCTTCTCTGCAGACATTCAAAACCCGCCTGGACGCCTTCCTGTGTAACCTCATCTGGGTGTTCCTGCTCCGGCAGGGGGATTGGACTGGATGAGCTTTGGAGGTCCCTTCCAATCCCTAACGGTCTGGGATTCTGTGTTAATGTGATAAGAGGTAAACAGAAACAGTTACTTCATGAAAGTGTTAAAAACTGAGAACTAAAGCCTGAAATAGCAAGGGATCTCTATTGCTGCTTTGTTTGTTCAGCGTTTCTGAGAAACCACATCCTTCTGAAATATCTTGGGTTGGGAACCAGAGTTAATTTAAAAAAAAGTAGGTGGTCATTCTCAAGTAATTATCTCTCTCTTTCCTTTGAGATAGTTTCATGGACTTTTTATGACTCAGGTTTTGGTAGTTTAACTGATAATTTTCAGGATTCTTGGCTCACAATTCCACTTGGATTTTCTGGTCTCACTGAAGATGTCATGTAGTCAGGAGATGGTGTGCGTTTGTGTAGTGGGCTGGTGTCTCATCTCTTCTGCATGCAGATTTACATAATGCAGTCATGCATTGTCAAAACAACTCTAGTTCAAGCGTTACGTCTCCATTGTCAGAGATACATCTTTCTGCTCTCAGGCTAGGCTAAATTGCATTCGTATTTTTATAGCTAAATGCATTTGGCATTTGTTCTCTTTTTAGCTAAGGTATGAATGTGTAACTGGAGAATGTCTTAGCTACTGTGCTTGCAACAAAGAATATTTTTAGATGACAATTGTAGTTCTTTAACAAAATAACTCTGTAAGGTTTTTTTGCCAACTTGGCTTTAGTTTTGCAGTTATTTTGTACAGTGAGGTTAGATTCTAATGTAGCTGTCAAACAGGAGGAGTGGTGGTCACTGCATTTGTTCCTGGACCTGCTGTTCTGCCTAGAACTGGGGGGAAAAACCCCCAAGCTTTGCACAGAACAAAGACTGATAGAGGAGGGCCAATCATAATTGATATTCAGTAGCATTTTAAATCTTTTTAATTATGTAGCAGTTAATACATTTTTAAATTCCTGTCATTTTTTCTATCATAAATGCGTATCAAACAATAATCTTTCAGTATTTAAAGTGGTTTTAGTGTATTAATTATATGCAGTAGCAGCTGGTAAAACGGAATTATTTTACACTTCTTGCAACACCTTAATTTTTAGGAGCGTGACAGGAATAACATTGGGTGCTTTTATCTCCTCTTACTGCAGAGAAATTTTTGACTAAAAAGGTTGTGTTTTTTTTTTCTTCTTTCTAGATCTTTCAAAGAACAGATTTACTGAAATTCCTCCCGATGTCTGGCTGTTTGCACCGCTGGAAACTTTAAATTTGTATCACAACTGCATCAAATCCATTCCAGAATCTATTAAAAACCTGCAAATGCTCACCTACCTTAACATTAGGTGAGTAACGCCTGTTATTTTTGGTCTTTGTATAACTTATCTCCTTGGGGAGGTGGCATTCTGCTTCATCAGGTCATTGAGTGCCTTTGTGCCCTTATTTTTGCCCAGGTAGGTGAAATTCTGTTTGTTTGCCTTATCTGTGATGTGTTAAGGCCAGCAGTTGGTACTTCCTTTGTGGGAAGGAATTGCCTGAATTACAGCATTTCGGTCAGTGAGCTGTGGTAGCTGAGGATCCGGAGAGTTTACAAGGTTTTCTTTGGTTTTTAGTGTCACGCAGACAGACAATGTTTAGAAACTGGATGTGCGAAAATTTGCTGCGCTCAAGAGAGCAGGTTACTCTGGGCAGAAGGCTCTGCTCATTTTGCATGTTATTTACATCCATTGCTGTATTGCTCTTCCTCAACTTGGAAATGATGTGGTTGGATCTGCTCAGAAGAGCAGAAGGTGAACACCAAAAGAGCTCTGGAAAGAGGGAATCTGGAACCCTCCCAGAGAGCAGAGTTTTCCACAATAATCCTTGTTTCTTTTGTTGACTACATCAAGTCCAATCCACTTCTCTGCTAAGGGCTGTTTAGTGGGTGAGATTTGATTCCAGAATTTATTTTGAAGGAAAACTTCACGAATTGATCCTCGGTAAAGCAAAAAGTAAAACTCTCAACTAAACAAAACCAACCCCAAAACTGTGTCAAAATCTGCAAATATCAGTACTTACAGTGATTATTTAAAAGTAGTCTGTTCTGTGGCAGTTCTGAAGAGGATTAATGATGTGATAAAACTGCAGCGGTTTCTGAAAGAAAAGAAGAAAGACCTAACTTTCTTCAGATAGCAGCAGCAGCCCATTTGTCTTTCGATAGCAAGTGTGGTGCTGAATACATTCTTCACACAGAAATAAAGCAGCCTGTAGTTGTAACTGGGCACTGCGTGCCTTGCCGTGCTTTGTCTTCATTTTTGTGCTGATGTCTGAGACCCGTTTCCGAAATGCATGAGCACGTGGGCTGGAGCAGCTGAAGAACAGGCTGAAGTCCTGGGTTACTGGTTTCAGTGTTTTGTTACAGAAGAAAACCATGTGAGCTCAACTTCTAATTTTGGATTCAGATGACTGAAGAAATAAACGCGTTGTGCAATTCATAGTAAAGTAGGCAGCTCTTTGAGGGGGGAGAAAAGAAACCCAGAGGGAATTTCCTTAAATGATGCAGAGAATGACCGTTTCCTTGCCACATTTGTATAAAAGATTTTAAAAAGTTTACTGCACACTATGCTTTTGATTCTCATGTTCTCCAACAAAAGTCTGTCATATCTGCCTGAAATAAAACAAGAAAGATACTGCATGCTTCTATCCAAAACTTATTTGTATTGTTCATTTAGAATTAGCAGAACCAATACGTTACATTTGTAAAGATACTGATGGAAATTTACTTTCGTTTTATGGTGTCCAAGTTGCAGTACTTCTTTGAAGCTGAAATGTTGCCAGGATATACATTTATTTTTGTCTTTGCAGCCCTATAGACTGTATCATGAAGAGAAATAATGTAAAAAAAGCTTTTTTTTAAATCTCTGATACATCCCAATTGACTAGCAGGACTTTTTCTCAATATAGTGTGAACACAAATGTCAATACTTACAAGTTTTTTGGCTTTTTTTTTGGTATTTTTGTCAAAATAGAAGTAACCTCTACATAGTTCTACTTTAAAGCAACAACATTTTTGTTTGGAAGGAATTGCTTTCATACCACATCTGAACAAGCAGGTTTTCCAATGGCTTCTTGAAATGTGCAAGTACCTTATTAAAAAATTCTGTTTATTTCTGGCAGTGGCAGTCTGCTGTTGGTAGTTTTTCCAGTATGGATTTAAATCAGATTGTCAGTAGCAGTGTATTTCTTGTGTCCGAAGCAGAAATGCACGCGTGCAGTTGGAAAATAACATACACAAAAGAAAGAAATTTAAGTTTCAGCTTACCTTCCAGACTATTGCTCAGCAAAGTAATAAATGGATGTTAAAGGCTTTTTGGTGGTCACTCAGGAGCGACAGGACTGCATGACATGAGAAGCAATGGCTTTGAATACAGGTCTGGTTTGCTGAGAACATGGACTTTATATTGGTAGAGCATCAGATCAGGCAGTGCTTCTGAAGATAGCAGAAAGCAGGATAAAAGCAAACATCACACGTGTCTTTTAACAGGTTTCTCTGTACATTTTAGTGTTAGATACTCATCTCATCAAGTGAGATCGAGACCTAAAATTCATGTATCTGAGAGAAGTTTTATCTGGTAAGGAATTAATGATGGAGACTGTAGCTTAAATTGTAATAGGTGGAGAATATCTTATAGAATAGGAGAAAAGTTGTACGATGTGCATCTCTGACTCCTTGTCAGGCTTAAAAAGAAGATTATAATGTAGCCTTGCTTGTTCATTTCTCTTTATTTCAAGTCGAAATCTTTTGTCAACGTTGCCAAAATACCTGTTTGATCTTCCACTTAAAGTGCTGGTTGTCAGTAATAATAAGCTGGTCTCCATTCCAGAAGAAATTGGAAAGCTGAGAGATCTAATGGAGTTGGTAAGTACAATTGTGAACCATTGTACTAAGTAAACCTAAATGATAAGCAATTTATTTACAGTATAATGACAATATAAATTAATAACTTCAAAAATGCAGAACTACAAAATGTGAACTCAGTTACTGCTTTTTCTTCGTGTTTCAGCTCAAATTACAGGTGTAATATATTGTAGAGTTTCTAAAACAGGATTAAATACTAATCAGTGTGTCGGGTTAACTAAAGCTTAAGGGTTTCATAAATAAAATTGCTTTTCAGATTATTTAATTTGAGTTCCTCACTTACGTTGTTAAAAATGGTGGATTTTTCTGTTTACCATCTTTATAGTACTCATAATTCCATTCAATTATTTTTCTTATGTTGTCAGGAGTCTTCTTCCCAGCTGAAGAGTTCATGTCTCTCTGTTCTTACACAAGTTATGCCATTCAGTCATTGCTGTCTTGTTCTTTGGTTTTTGTTTTGGTTTGGTCTGGATTTTGTGTCTCAGGTTTCTGCGACACACACTGTTCAGGTGTATGTACAGCATTTTATCCTGTGGCACAGTAAAGCTTGATGCTTTGTCGTTGTCATGATTTATAGTTGCTCTGTCACCCAGTGACCCCTCCCCACCTGGGGAAGGGAATCGGGAAAAGGAAAGGAGTGCTGTGGGTTGAAATAGATTTAATAAAATTTTACTGAATCAGAAATAAAAAAGATTAGAAACAGTCTGATGTCGGTGTGATTGTTGACTCTGGAATACTTGCACGTGAATGTTAAACAGTGCTAGAAGTGGCTGTAGTCTGTGCTCACTTGGTGCAGCTTTGTCACCCTCTAGTGCTTGTATCCAAAAAGTCGGTGAGCCTGCTATTGCTGTTTGCAAGTTTTACTTGCATGGATTAGTTCAAAGTTTTTTAAGGAAGAAGAATGTTTCTAGAAGGAGCAGAATGCAAAACATGTGCCAGCAGTAGCACAAGAAGTCTGTAACTGGAGCTACCCCAGGAACTCCTGTTCCCTAGATTTAATCTCAAAACCAGTCGTTCATCATTCAATGATTTAACTTTTTGAATTGAGTTTCTGAAACATGAATCACTAAATACTGAGGAAACAGTGAGATGTGTTATGTTACTACTTCCCTTTGTGGAAAAAAAAGCCCAAGAGAAATAGGATATTTTTAATAGTACACTTTAGAGGAGTTTTGGTAGCAGTTTTCCTTTGTTTAATTTCATTTAAGATGTTCAGGTGACTTATTATTTATATCTTTCTTAGGATATTAGCTGCAATGAGCTTCAGGTTCTTCCCCAGCAGATAGGAAAATTGCAGTCACTTAGAGAATTAAACATAAGAAGAAATAATCTCCATATGTTGCCAGATGGTAAGCTACTGGTCTTAATTTCTTTGATGCAGGTAAATGAGGTAAAGTGTTAAGAAGATATCTGATTCTTTTTTGTTGTTGTTTCCCCCAATGCAGAATTAGGAGACCTTCCCTTGGTGAAGCTGGATTTTTCCTGTAATAAAATTACAGAAATTCCAATTTGTTACAGAAAGTTACGTCACTTACAAGTTATACTTCTGGATAACAATCCAATGCAGATACCACCAGCACAGGTTAGTATTAAAACATTCTAGTTCAGGAGTTTGCATTGGGATCTTAAAAAAGAGGAGGCTGTTCTAGGTTACATACCAATCAGGTTTTCATTTTTTCAACTGTTTCTCCTCGTGGGAAGTTGTGGGTACAAACTCGGTGTAGAAAGCATTTGTTGGGCTGCGTTTTCAAAAGATACGCTGTTAACTAAGACATTTTGTTTGTTTGTTTCCCAACAGATATGTTTAAAGGGTAAAGTACATATATTTAAATTCCTCAGCATTCAGGCGTGCCTCAGAATAGATAAAAAACCAGATTCTTTGGATCTTCCATCACTAGGTAAACGAATTCCCTCCCAGCCACTCACAGACAGGTGAGTAGCAGGCTTTTTGTTTCATTTCACTTCAGCATTTGCTATGTAGTGATCTGTTTGTCACAGATAATAGCTGTAATTTCAATACTTTAGTTTTTCTGTTGTTTAGGAGGCATAGTATTTATTTTTTAAGGTCATATTACTGGAAGCTTAATTGGCTTGTAGGAGTTGCTATGAAAAACTTTCATTCTATTCACTAAAGATTTGGAAATCAGAACAAAGATATTTATTAAATTTATTCATTGGAAAACTCAGCTATTTATTTCCCAAACAGATATGTCAAACAATAGATGAGAAATTCCTATAAATGTCCTGAATATGGAGTTAGTCTTTTAGATGGAAAGTCTGCCTTCCACATATATTTTAAGGGAAACTAACTTAAACATCAGTGAAATACTATGGATTTTTTTTTTATTAGATTAGTTGAGGTCGAAAGTGCAGAGTATTTTGTTGGACTTCTGTGTACCTCTTGAATAATTAAATGGGAGTGCTTTTGCGTTTTCTGTTGTCAGTTGACTTGCCATTGGAAACCACATGGAGCAGTACTCTCTTTGCCTATTTTCTTAATACATTGCACGTAGCTTGTGCATCTCTTATGTTCAAGGCTGAAGGAAAGCTGAAAGTTATAAGTGAGGCTTACACAGAACCATCTGAACCATCAGATTCAGTCCATGGTCTTGGTCTCGGGCAACGGTGCCGTAGAGGATTAGTCCACAGTGTCTGCGGATAGCTTCTAAATGCTTCTAAAATCTGCAGTGCACAACTGCTCCCCAAAAGCCTCCACTGAAATTAAGGCCTACAATTAAAATGTATTGCAAAGGAACAAGGTCACGAGACCTTATAGCAGCCTTCCAGTACCTGAAGGGGCTACAGGAACGCTGGAGAAGGACTTTTTACAAGGGCAGATAGGGATAAGACAAGTGGTAATGTCTTTAAACTGAAAGAGGGTAGATTTAGACTAGATATTAGGAAGAAATTCTTTACTGTGAGGGTGGTGAGGCACTGGCACAGGTTGCCCAGGGAAGCTGTGGATGCCTCCTCCCTGGAAGTGTTCAAGGCCAGGTTGGATGGGGCTTTGGGCAACCTGGGCTGGTGGGAGGTGTCCCTGCCCATGGCAGGGGTTTGGACTGGATGAGCTTTAAGGTCCCTTCCAACCCAAACCAGTAGTGAGAACTTGTTTAAACTTTGCAGATAATCTTATAACACCAAGTTCCAGTGCACAGCTGGAAAACACATTCTACTAATGCTGCCATTTTTTTGTCGTTGAAAGGCATAAATTTGGAGAAAATATTTCATTGATATTCAGGCAGAGTTAAACCATTATAATCTGTCTATTGGGAAATGTGTATTAGATACTAGTAGAAAACCATGTCTGTCAATCAGATTTGAGAAACTGAGGTTTTTCAGAGGAAGCCTTCTTTTCTGAAGATGGTATTTTTAAATAAAATAAAACTGTTCACAGAGAGAGTACCATAATTTATAATTTCCAACTTAAGTTTGCTTTGATACTTTTTTCTTGAACAACTCTTGCAGGAGATTAAGAATTTATGGAAGTAGAATGGTTTTAGTTGGAAAAGACCTTTAAGATCGAGTCCAACCAGCCCTAAGTCCACCACTAGACCATGTCCCTAAGCACCACATCTACTTGTCTTTTAAACACCTCCAGGGATGGTGACTCGGCCACCTTCCTGGGCAGCCCCTACCAATGCTTGACAACCCTTTCAGTAAAGAAATTCCTCCTAATATCCAACCTAAGCCTCCCCTGGTGCAACTTGAGGCCATTACCCCTTGTCCTATCACTAACTATGAGGGAGGAGAGACTGACCCCCACCTCACAACAACCTCCTTCCAGGCAGTTGTAGAGGGTGATAAGGTCTCCTCTCAGCCTCCTTTTCTCCAGACTAAATTTGTTCTCTGCACGTGGGGCATTGTGAAAAAATTCTGTATCAGCAACTGTAGATGAGTACAGAGAACATATTTTTTAAAAGCTGTTTGTTTTCTTTTAGAAAAGGGCATTATATTAAAGTGAACTTTTTCTTTCATTCCTGTGTGGTTTTTTTGTGTGTCATTTTTCTTGGTGTAGCATGGAGGACTTTTATCCCAATAAAAATCATGGACCAGACTCTGGTATTGGAAGTGATAATGGAGATAAAAGGTTGTCCACAACAGAAGTGAGTATTTTTCACTGTTGAATTTGTGTTATTTCTGGAGTTTTTAATTTTTCCCTTGTATCTTGTATTATTTGATAAGTACTTAAGTTGCATTTAACGTTGTTTGACTATCTGTACAGTTAGTTTAAACCGTTAGACTGCCAGTGTCAGACACAAATTATTTACATGTTGCTTTGAGTTTTCTGGTTAAGGTCCAAACAAAATAAGGTTCAAATTCGGGTTCAAATTTGCATACATTTTAAAACCTAGAATTCTGACATAAGGAATTGTTTTCATTTTTTAATGTGTGAGATGCATCATTGATTTCTACACAAATGATGAAATTTATTTGAAACTTTATTATTAATGAAATGAATGTACTTTAAAAAAAATGAAAGTTTATTTGGACTCACCTGGAGTGTTGTGTATGTTAATAATTCTTGTTTAAACAAGTTCTGCATGATCTGCTCGGTTTAAAGCGATGAAGAAAAATCCCAACAAGTTCTCTGTGGATCTGCAGAAATCGAGATTAAGGAGCTGTAATTAACAGCAGTGCTGTCAAAGCTGAATAGTGTAGAACAGAAGATTTTTGAGACTTGGCGAATTATTACAAATGCAGAGTGGTTGTTAGTGGGAAAACTGTACAAGGAGCATTACAAGTGGGGAGTTTTTAAAGAAAATACCAACTGATTAGAAGTAAAGCTGTGATTTTTTTTAAATTTTCTCTTTTTCCTGTGGCCTAACAAGGGTCAAAGTAGCTGGAGGCATTAGATAAGAAAGTACCTAAGTACAGTTTTCTTAGTCCACTGTCCAGGGCTGGTCTGGGTCTCTGAACAAAATGCTGTGTTTCAGTATTAAATACTGAACAGTTTTCTCTCATTCCCTAAACTTATGATTCTCATAAACCTCCTTCCCACCACCCCCAAAAAAAAACCCCACCCACAGTAAAGCCCCACCTGACTTGATGTTATTTTCTCTGTCCTGGGAGTCATCCCTCATGATAAGGTCAGTTGCACTATAATTTGTGACTTCTTACCAAGAATAATGTGATTTATACTTAAGTTCTGTCTTAAATGTGACTGTCTCTGCAGCCATCTGATGATGATACAATCAGCCTCCACTCCCAAGTATCAGAATCAACCAGAGAACAGACATTAAGGAACGACAATCATATAATGGGAAGTAAACTCGATCCACAGAAAGGTAATATCTGTTGTGTGTCTGTCATTTTAGGTAACAGAAATGCTTCTGCTTAGGTAATCTAATAGAAGGAAATTGCACAAAATGATGTGATCCCATGTTGGCATTGTATTTCCATCATTTCGGAAAACAATGTAATAATCACAAATAGACCAGGCCAGAAATAAAGAAAAAAGATGATTTCTAGCTCTAGGTGTATTGGGGGGGGGGGGGGT
>NW_010207998.1:20225-27768 GCF_000695765.1 Mesitornis unicolor
TACAAAGATGATCAAGGGAGTGGAGCATCTCCCTTATGAGGAGCGGCTGAGGGAGCTGGGTCTCTTTAGTTTGCAGAAGAGGAGACTGAGGGGAGACCTCATTCATGTTTATAAATATTTAAAGGGTGAGTGTCACGAGGATGGAGCCAGGCTCTTCTCGGTGACAAACAATGATAGGACAAGGGGTAACGGACACAAACTGGAACACAGGAGGTTCCACTGAAATTGGAGAAGAAACTTCTTCTCAGTGAGGGTGCCAGAGCCCTGGCCCAGGCTGCCCAGAGAGGTTGTGGAGTCTCCTTCTCTGCAGACATTCAAAACCCGCCTGGACGCCTTCCTGTGTAACCTCATCTGGGTGTTCCTGCTCCGGCAGGGGGATTGGACTGGATGAGCTTTTGAGGTCCCTTCCAATCTCTAACGTTCTGTGATTCTAGCTCAAGGAGAAATGATTTTTTTCTCTTTATCTGACATTTTTCAGTACTTATTTCTCTCAGGAATAACTTTTGGTCGAGAGAGCTGTTAAATATCATTTTTTTTCCTTCTTCATCAATCCTCACTAGACCAGGAGGTATACGATTACATTGATCCGAATGCAGAAGAAGGAGCTGTTCCTGAGCAAGGAGATGTACAGATTGGACCGCTGCTGTCTTATATAAAGGTAGCAAATCTTGACAAAGGAAAAACTGTTGGCAGCAGACTTGCTTATTTTTGAATTCAAGTCTAACTTTATTTTTCATTCTGCGTAAGGAACGTGGAAAACATCCTGAGAAATCCCAGAAAATAGAACAGAACGAGGACTGGGGAGATGAAAAAAGGTAAATGTTCTTGATCTTTTTTGGGCAAGATTTTACTGACAGTGAGGGGTGAGGGTGGTTTCATTTTAAGCTCCTTGCATATGGAGGAAAGAAATCTCATACTGAACACAAAGTGCTTCTTCCTGAACAGAAAACAAGCTTATTGGAAATGCTTCTTAGTTATTTTCCAGTACTGTAGCCATTTCTCTGTGCTACTTTACTGAAGTCACGCAAGTCACTGATGTTGAATTTTTCAGACTTCAGAAAGAACGGCTGCTGGCTGAAGATGATGATGGTCTCAAAGAAGTGACTGACTTGAGAAAAATAGCAGCTCAGTTACTGCAGCAAGAACAAAAACACAGGTATTACAATATTAGTTAAGATAACTTGTGTTACAATTAATATATCCTTTAACCTGGCTTGTATACAAAAGTTCTTGATACCTTATCATTTTGAGAACAGTTTTGTGCAGCTTGTAAAACGTTAAAGTGACAGACTCTTTCAAGATACCAGAGAAGCAGTGATATACCTCCTGTGGAGAGGAAGAGAGGAATATGGAAGTCTCTTGATTTCTTGGTTTAATGTGTGCTAATTTTTTTAATACTTTTTTTTTCCAAAGTGGTATACTTAAGTAGGCATGGGTAACGCTCATGTAAGTATATTATTTGTGGTGTGTTAAAATGACTGGTTTAGTTTGTATGAGTTAGGGAACATGCATATACTTTGTGACTGATTATTTCTGTTGAAAGATGAGGTAATTTAGGTGATATTACTTCCAGCCAGTCTGATGTGAGGTATAAATTTCCTGTTGACTGAGGGGGAGATTTGGTCAAGCATTCTGTCAAATATGACACCATACATATTATAAATATATACAAAAATAAATAATTGGAGCAGTGTATGTTCATCCTGATGAACTACCTGACTTTCTCCAGTTGATGTTGGGCATCACAACAGAATGGCTCTTAGAAAGGAGCTGTAGGACAAGCAGCAGATGAAAGGAACGTAACAGAACAAGTTAACAACCGTGTGAAAGGGAGACCAGGAGGGAGTACCCAGATTTGCATAGGATGTGGACAGGCTATAGCGTAGGAGTTGAGCTCTCTCTGGTTCAGGCAAATGACCAGTGAGGTACTTTGACAAGAGTAAGCTCTTTCCTGAAAGGTAAAAGTTGTAGTTTAAGAAGTTCATGGACTAAAATAAATCATTACAGGCATTCATTATCCCACAGTAAGGGCATTAAACTTCATACCAGCTTAAATACCGTTTTTCTTTTGACTTTCTGTGTAATGATGAGATTCTGCACTGCTGGTTTTGTTTTAAGATAGTTGAAAAGCACATGAAGCCATTAGAGAAACTGATATCCTGACACTATGAAGTGCAGAGCTTTAAAAATTCACTGGCATTTTATGTTAGTTAAATATAATAGCAGTATGGAGAGAGGGGAGGGAGGGGAAGGATTAAATAGCTTTTACTTATAACTCCATGCAGTGTATTTCAGAATTGATTGTTCACACTGAGAAGGGAAGACCAAGAATGAATCTTAATGATAATACTTTCTTATTACCAAAAGTTTTGCAAAAAGACTTAAGCACGCTAAATTTTCTCATATTAATTTATTAATAAAGATTGCATAAGTATGTTTTTTCTTATATTAGGTTTTTATATGGTGCTTATTTATATTGCATGTGGGTCTTGTTTGACTAGTTTATTACTGTCTGATCATTTGAAATACCAAGTCACTCCTGTTCTGAAGTACTGCAACTTTAATTTTACCCATGTGTTGTTGTATCGAAATGCAACAATCTTGCTAATGGTTCTGCTTTGCTCTTGAATTGTTCAGACACATGCAGTCTTATTAGCTGTTAAGTTTTACTTCTTCGTTTAGCATTTGTAATTTAAAGCTTGCTTACGTATCTTTAAGTACATGAGGGCAAAATCACCTCTGATATAAAATATAGCCATAATTTTTGAATCCATAGTTTTGTGAATTTGATTTCTTGCCATAGACAGCAATAAGAATAATATTGAGAAGTTTAGTGAAGATATTTCTGTGCTTATTTGTGGAAAATGTGTTCAATCTGAGTAAAGAGAATCTCCAGAAAAGTGAGCATCACAAAATAATTTCTTACTGATTGTATTTCTGTTTGTTCAGTGTGTTTTTTCTTCAAATATTATGCAGTGTCCTTTCTTTTTGCTTGCTGTGCTAATGACCTCCCTGTCCTCTCCCATCAACCTATCCTGCTTCCTTCTTCCGTCTTTGGCTTTGGTGTACATGAAATGTGAATACAGACGAAGGCCATTAAGCTATAGAACTTCATTCAGTGAAAAACTCTTCCAGAGGACAAGGGCGGCAGGACGTGCATCAAGGTATAAAGTGTTTGTAGAGCTTCCAAAGTTAAAATGTGGACAAAAAGAGTTTGGGCCATTTCTTGAACAAAAACAGAATAAAGGGTTTGGCTAAGTTAGACTTAGGGTATTTTGTTATCGAAAGTAGATTGCAGAGCATTTATTTTTCTTTAAGATCAAATACTATTTAAGGAAAATACTTAATTAGGGAACTCTCCAAAGAACATCTAAATGAATCCAAACCTGGAAGCATGATCTGTATCTTTGGTATGCTTTCTCTTCAGTTTTTTGGTCTTTTTTGTTGTTTTGGGATTTTTTTAATATGTAGAACCTCAAGTATAGAACCTCAGACAAAAGGGGTTGGTTTTTTTCTTGTTTAAGAGACCTTGGTTTTAAAATGATCACTTTCAAATTATCATGACCAGTGACAATGTATTTGCATTTGACAACCATGAGGGAAGCATGTGCAGATACACAAACCTGACAGGTACCAAGAAATGTGGGATGGGCTGTGTAAATTCTGCTCAGGCATCTAGGTGATGAATCAAGTGATTTCAGACTGTTACCTTATCAGCTGAAACTCTGCAACTTACTCTGCGTAGTCCTTGTCTTTTTCAAAAGGAAGTAGGATAGCTTAGATGATTTAATCTGCTTTAGTACCAAATGATCCCGTTTCAGCTTGCATCAAATTTAAGTGTGGGTTCTTACCTGACAGCAGTGACTTCCTAAAACTAAACCCCTCAAAGCACAGCTCACTGTCACCAAGCAGAGCCATATGCGATGACAGTAGACTGCTCCTGGGTGAGTTGAAAAAATCCCATCATTTTTTTTCTCTCACTAGAAGATTTCTAGTATCTTTATACACTTTACTGATTCTAGGCAGTGCTTGATTTTTTTAAACTTCAAGATAGCCAGCCTTAAAATAGCATTGCAATCATTCACTACGTTTGCGTCCCTTAATCATGGTGTTACGTTTGCTCAGGACATGAAAGTGTAACTAACTGAGAAGATACTCCACTTTTTAAAATTCTCAGACTTGAGAAAAAGTTTTCCAATATCATCATTGTCGTAGCCTTTCTGTCCCCTGTAGTCACCAGTTTGGAGTAGATGTTATGCTTGCAGGACACAAACGGACACAAGCTGGAACACAGGAGGTTCCACTTCAATTGGAGAAGAAACTTCTTCTCAGTGAGGGTGACAGAGCCCTGGCCCAGGCTGCCCAGAGAGGTTGTGGAGTCTCCTTCTCTGCAGACATTCAAAACCCACCTGGACGCCTTCCTGTGTAACCTCATCTGGGTGTTCCTGCTCCGGCAGGGGGATTGGACTGGATGAGCTTTGGAGGTCCCTTCCCATCCCTGACGTTCTGGGATTCTGTGATATAAAACTAGAAAAATGAGTCACAGTGTTGTTTTTTGAGTTAATTTATATATAAATTTGTATATGTTCTGTTGAGTAACTTACATTTCAAAATTGTATGAGTTTTAGAACCCTTTCACAGTAATAGTTTATGTGCTACCTCTAACATCACAATTTGTGTGGTTAGTAGAAACCATAAGTAGGAAATCATTTGGAGTACTAACACGGGTGTCTTATGTAAGTTCTTACTTAGCTATTTAGTGTGACCATCAGTAAGTAATTGGCCTGATAATTGCTCTAATTATTACAAATTTGAATTTAATGAGTTATAGTATGAATGGAAGCAGTTGCTGGAATCTTTACACCAATGACACCACACTTCAAAACAAACAAACTTCTGATTTCTGAATATGAGCTACTTGTACTTTCTTTTTGCATACTCAGTTTTGCATTTTATTTCCTGGAAGACAGTTCTCAACGTGAATACAGGGATTTTTCTTTTTCATTTCCTCTTCCAGCTAAACAAATTATTTTGCCATGAATTCCTTCGTCTGCAATTTAGTAAAGTCAGATTAATTTTTGTCACTTCTTTTTTAAACTAAAAACTATTAAGTTCCTTATTCCGCAGGAAATGCAGATCTCTCTGATGGGAGCAGTAACTGCTAACATGGCAGATACAGAGCTTGCTGTTGCTTCCCCATTCATATTCTTCAATTTTTAAACAGGAAGTTTGAGAAGTTACTGCTTGTTTAGTTTCGCTTTGCAAAGTATGAAAATATGCTTTGTTTATAACAAACTTAGTTTATAATAAACATAAACATTAATGATATACATGTTTCATATAAACAGCGTAGCTGAAAAGTGCACATGTATGAATGTTCTGATTAGCTTGAATGGTTTTGAGTAGTTACATACAGTTACTGAATGTACACTCATAGTGTCAGTTTTGGTGCAAGCGCTGCATCAGAGTGTACAGGTGATTCATATTTCAGTTTTTCAGCTTTTAAAAGCTCGTTCTGTTGTAATGATCACGTCTTGCTACCAAGTGTCTGAATTTCCCATTGCTTTCAGTTGAAGACGTGAGGCTAATTTAAATGGGAACAATTTCTAAAAATTTTAAACAGCGTGTTCATATTATGGTTTGATAACCTATGCTCTGAATATTATATTTTATAACACCTTTTTCAGACTATAGTATAACATAGTATAGCATGGACCCTCAAAGTTTAGTTTCTGAAGACAGAATGTAGGGAACAGATGTTGCAGACTGCGAATCCTGCAGACTGTGTTGGTTTACAGGCTTAACTTCTCATAATCCCATTAAATTGAGGTTCATACAGTGAGAGATTTAAAGTACAAATGAGATTACTGAGCTTAAAGTTATCACAATAATCGGAGAAGGCTGATTGAAAAATCATCAGTCATTTAAAGTTAATGGTTGTACTGCTGTCCTGTGTAATGATAATGAAATATAAAAAGGTGCCTGCTGTTTTACTTTCTTCCATTGGATAGCTGAATTCTTTCTGATTCTTAATACATTCTAGTTCTCTATATAATCCAGTGTAAATATACTTTGATCGCAGTTCTGCACCTGAAGTCAGTGTGGAAGTGTAATATTAATAACTCCAAAACTTCAGAATTATTCATTAGAGTTCATGTTTAACATGACACTTCCTTGAAAACATTTCAAGTGTTACTCATTGATTCTTTTAACACTTTAAACATCCATCATACATAGCTCATATCTTATTTCTGCCTGTGCACATGTGGTATGTGATTGTTCCAGATGAAGAAACATTTCTGCATGAGTCTCTATGTAAGTTTAGGCTTTTTTGGTGGTTTGCTGTTTAGACAAATGAAATTTCCATTGCTTCATTTCTGCGTTAGACTTCATTTAGTTCTTAGCCTGTGTTTCTTCATTTTCCACCTCTCCTTTTTTCCCTGCGTTTCCTTTGCACTTGCAGTGTTTCTTACTCAGCCACCCTCTGACCTGCTCCTGCTGACTGACGGGTGCTCAATCTGTGTATCGCTGCTTGTCTGCTTTCAGTTGACTGTCGTCTAATTTTGGTGAACAGTGGGGCCTTTTGTGATGAGGGCAGCATAACTTTACACAGGTGTGATACCAGTTTAAATGGTGTGTATTTAGGGGGAAGAGAAAGGTGAGGCTTCCTTTTGGTTTGAATTATCATCAAGTTTTATTTACTTAAAATTCAGAATTTGGAATATTTCAAGAGCTGGAAACAATATTGTGGATTTAAATGGAAGCAGAATGGGGCTTGGATTTCATTTGTGTACACACACTCTGATTTTAGGGAAAATGCTTAATGTTCAAAACTTTTTATTTACAGGAAATGTTACACAGTGAAAGCAATATATATTCTAAGAAAAAGGCTGAACTACAAAGCTGTTGAATAAATGCTTATTTTTTTTCTTTCTAGGCTTCTTAATCATTCCGTTTCAGTAAGCACAAGAAACAGGCCAAAGCAGCTGATGGAATCTGAGAAATGGTATAGATGCAGTTCAATTTATCACAGCTTTCAATATTTTATAGATTTAATTTTTCTATGTATTCTGTGTTGCTACTGCCATCTTCTGTCACAATGTTTTTAGCTCAAGATGAAATAGAAAGCTGCATAATCTATTCTTGAGCTTCTTTCTTTCAGATTTTAAAAAAACCAAACCTCTGTTCTTTTGAACCTTTAGGAAAGTTGATATTATCCAGAAACTAATTTGTGGGTCTGATTATGGCAGCAATTCAGGTGCCTAAAGATAGGCATTCAATGATGTTTTAGACTTTTGGTTTCACTCCAGGAGGTCAAGTATTCCATAGGTAAGAGGCCTGTGCAGATGTGTTAGATCCTGTGTTACAGAAAATGGCGCTGTAGCTTAGGCATCTACATTTTCCTCCCTGGCAGTTATTCTGTGCTTTTAAGAGCTGTTGGAAAATCGTTGCTTGGATTTCAGCCTGCAAAACTCTTACTGTTTGTGAAGGAAGTGTCAATGAGGAGTCCATTGTCTGTGGGAGCTGTATTCTTACGCTCTTC
>NW_010207998.1:27799-57322 GCF_000695765.1 Mesitornis unicolor
TCTTCCTTTGAATTTAATAAACAAAAACAAAAAAAAAAACCCAACAGAACAGAAACCAACAACAAAAAAAATCAAAAAACCAACAAAATGCCACGAACCAACAACAAACAAAAATACTCAGACACTTGTATTTACCCTTGGAAATCACAGCTTCCTATTTCTGACTGCAGAAAAACCCCAGCCACCCCTCTACCCCCTTAATTTTGAGGTGCGCATACAAGCTAAAGTCGTTGTTCCAGGCTATTTGTTGGGTTGTTACACTGATATATAGGAACCCAAATCACACACTGCATAAATAACAGAGTAGAAAGAATGTCCTATCCCTGAAAAATCTGTCATGTATGTTGTAGTTACTGGATACTTACGTATCAACAGCAAAACTCTTACAAAACTTACTGCAGCAGTACCTGCAATTCTCAGCTGGATTGCTCACCAAGCTATTGGACGTGATTCAGGCACATTCTGTATGCCTAACAGTTTTAAAAAGTAGCATTGTTGGTTTGAGGCCAACAAAGGAAAAGGAAGGAGAAGGAATACAACGCAGCAGAAGCCGACTGCCTGGTTGCTTTCCCTTCAGCGTTTACTGTAATTGCCCCCGGTGTGATGTCCTCTTTGCCTTCAGTCCCCAGCTGGCAGCTTCTTGGTATGCTGCACAGCTTCCAAGCCAGCTGTCAGAGTACAATGGCTGCTGGTAAGAGAATGGAAGGGAATTTCACAGAAACACTTAGAAAAACTTGAGGTGACACTAAATATAAATAAATCTAAATATTTTTATTCTGAGAACTTTCAATAGTCTCAGGCAGTCCATGTTCCAGAGTGTATTTTTCTGAGATATTGCAGTTTCACTGTCCTATCTTAAAATGTTTTTCCCTTCCCTATTAGTATAATACTCTACTATGTAGAGCTGATAGTGAAATGAAGCCTGTGAGTCTTCCAAAAGTTGAAGAACAGATCTTTTGTCAGCTTTGAACAAAATGTTTAATTGGTTGCTTTGAGAAAGAAAACAATGAAGGTGTGTTAGTAATCTCGAAAGGTCAACATGCTCAAGATAAAGCTTTATCTGAATAAAGTACTCTAGTGGGGAAGACCTATTGTCAGCATATGGTACAGGAGAGTGACATATGATTTGATATTTTGGTCAAATGGTCGTGCTTTTTAGCCACATTGTGACATCCTTATATAGGAAGCAAAAAAACCCCCAAACTATAGTGCTGCAGAGAAGCTTTTTTAATAGTATTAACCTTTTTAATATCAAAAAATAACTTGGTTCTGAAGTACACAAAAAGTAGTAAATTTCATAATTCTCTCACCTTAATTCTTAGTGTCTCAACAGATGAAGTGAATTCTCCGGTCACCCCTTACAGCTGGCAGGTAAATATTCAAATGCAAAGGTGGTGACTTCATATTTGAGTGATTGTTTTGGTTTCTTTGGTTTTGTATTTCTGGCAGAAAATTTTTACACATTCATACGGTTGCTTAGACACTTAGTTTCAAGATTTCAAAGCTAGAACCACATGCTCCACTACATACAAGTCAAATTATCTTGATGCTTATGTTCTTCAAAGGTTTTATACTGTCCACTGTATTTGCATACATACAGTAACTAAGTTGAGACTTACTGAGACTACTCTTTTGTAAGTTTTAATTCATTTTAATATTTATTTACATAAAAATTTTACTGACTCACCATAATGTGGTGGTGTGAGGTTTTTAGTTTTTAAATGTACACCTGTAAAACTGTAAATGTAAAATATAGTTCTTAAATTCTAATTATGTAGGCCTTTCGTTCCCCATTACCTCACTGAGAAGCTTGCATGATACAGTAAAATTGCAATGAAACTGTAGAGAGTACTCTTGTTATTTTAGATTTTAATCTATCAGATACTTAAAACTGCTTTAAGTGGCCTGATATTCTAATATGAAATAGCTAGAGATGTAGTTTTGGTGTTGTTATTAAATGGTCACTTCAGATTGTCTGCTTCCATCTTTCATAAAATAGACGTATTCACGCATACTCAGAGTAAATCTACTTCTGCTGTCTCTTCAGAATACACTCTGTAATACAATACTTGGAAAGAGAGATTTCTTTTACAGCTAGTTTCTGTGTATAATCTTTTAGCTAGGAACAGCAGAGAAATACTTAAATAGTCTTGTAGCCATCCTTTTACTGTACAATGAGTATTCAGATTGAGAAATTCGACGTGCTAGTGGCTCACCACACTTCTGGTTTAAGTTTTTTATAGCAACCTTAGGTTGGCTTCCTAACATACCTGCAAAAATTAGACTCAATACAGAAAAGGTTGTTATTTTCTCTAAGAATTACTTGATAAATCCTTTCTTTCATGCAATAAGTTTAAGGATTTCAAAGGAAGGAAGGGATTTCTACCAGAATCACCATTAAGACTGATAACACTTTCATGTCATAAATTTAGATTGAGAGGCAAACAATTCATAATTGTAGTTCATCATAATTTGAGTTAATGCTGCACACAAGGTGTATTTACCTTTAACACAAAAATATTTCTGAACATTATAGCCACTGGAAAACCAGAAGGATTCAGTGAATGAGCAACATTGGCCAGAAACACAGCCGGTGATTTGGCAGAATGAAGAAAGAAGGAGGAGTAAACAAATTAGAAAAGAATATTTCAAGGTAATGAGGGGGTGTGTGTGTGTGGGTGACATTTTCTTTCTTACTGAGAGCAGAAGGTTTATAACCAAGTGAGGGTAAGAAAACCTCAGAGGTTATCATGCTTTTAACTTTGCATGTGATCTGTAATCATTCATTTGGCTCTTCTGTATTAAATAATATATATGTATGTATTTAGGGTAATGTGAGAGTGCAGGAAATTCAGGAGGAAAAAATTGACCAAAGACTTTGTTTAGCCTTTCAATAAAAGAAAGTAATTTACAGGTGTTCTCTGGTAAAGCCAGAAACTGATCTTCAGTCACTGGTCCTTCCCCATCCATTTTGAGGACTTTTCTCTTGTCGGTAGTGCAAGGGAAATACACGTTATCTTTTTGTTATAAGAATGCTCTAGGCATTTTGGGTCTCGCCGCATTACTTCGCATTGTAGACAGGAAATTTTCTGTCTTGCTGCTGTCATGTGTACCATTGGTCACCAGATGTCAGTGTCTTCTTATTGCAGAATGGGTATGAAATTACAGCAGATGAGATAAAACTTGTTTTGGGATATGGTAGAGAAATAGAATTCTGGGCAGTGCTAGGCTGAATTAAGATTAAATTTCACTCATGAAATTACTTTCTTGGATCTTTGCTATCAAACATCTTTCTAAAATGCTAGGGATTTTCAAAGAAATTAAATTCTAGAAAAAACAGAGCATGCCATACAGCTCAGATACGTTCTTGTGATTATAGAAGCTATTGTTTTTGTTCCTGATGAGTTTATGGAGCTGTATCCTTTCCAGGTTTTTCATCCCTTAAATACTTTTGCCCTTTGAAGGGCAGGGGAAAACTTCCAAGTAAATCAGAATTCAGTCATCTGTCTCATTAAACAGCTGTGCTAACAATACAAAAGACCTGCATTAGTGATTCCTTGTAATTTTAAAGGATGTCTTTAAATGCTAATAGAGGTTTTGGTTTTGAGCTCTGGTGAAGCAAGGTACCTGAAATCATTGCATACAGCTGTAGACATGTCTCAAAAGTGAATTAAGAGGCAGTAACAAAAATCGCTATCACTGATAGTTTCACTTGCAAAATCAAAGCAGTTAGGAAGTGAAACAGAGTCTGTTTTCCATGGCAAACTGGGGGAAAAAAATAGCTACCACTGGTGTTCTGAGGAACCAGTGAAAATACAGTTCATGTTGTGTCCATGTTCTTCTGGCAAAAAAGCCAGTTCTGGTTTTTTCCTGGATTTGTTTTTGTACACTTGCTCTGCAGACAGTGAAGTACATTTACTTTCCTAAATACCGCTTTTGTAAATTCCTTCCTTCAATCCCTCCTTCGTTTCCTGCGCTTTCAGAATAATCAGGAGGTGGCACAGTGATAAAGGCCCATAGACTTGTGGAAGAAGTGCTGGTCCTGTAGATAAAAAAATGCAGTCAGGCTTTGAAGTTGTAAAGGAAATCTTGAAATTTTTTTTAATGTAATTTTTTACAATGTCAAGTCAGTCAGTGTAAGCAATCTTGAAGTTCCGTAATAAAACATATTGGAAAAGTAATTTTCACAAGTTGCAGACTTTTTCCTAACAAATAGTGCTTCAGAGTTGCAGTTGTTAAGATCTTTTTAGTTGGATCGACTGTCATATGCAGTCAGAGTTCACGCTGTAGAAGTATTTAGGTTTAAAATGCTCTTACTCTCTTGTCAATATAATGAAGATCTTGGCTCGCCTAGGAGGTAGATGATCTTTTCTCTCTTGTTTCTGTTTTTGCTCCTTTGATTCTGTAATGTGTGTTTTCTCAGCAGCTTCACTGGTAGGTAATAAGTGACATCTGACTGGTATCAAGCCATTTACTTCAAATGAAAACCTTATATGCACTTTAATAATTGTGTGTGTTTTGCAGTACAAGTCTTCCAGAAAGAGTTCAAGTGGAAATGAAAATGATGAGGTGAGAAATAGTAATTGTGTAAAATAGTTAAGAAAACAATTTTATTCGCTTGGCTTTTATGAACACCTACAAGCCACATTCGCGGATCAGGAAAACGTTGGCTAGAGTCCACGCAGACAAACTTTGCCTTCAAAGCCATGGCAGAAACAAGCGCTATACTGCTTTATTTGAAAAAGGTCATCAAAACTGTGTACTGGGGAGAAGTAGGACACTTACTTGCCTTGGCTATAGGGAATTCACCTATGAAGCAGAGGTAACGTAGGAGTAATATTCAACATGAGTAGTGGACAGTATTTCCTTGACTTACATGTTTTTAAATTTAGTTGCTGCCGGTTTGTCACATACTTGACAAATGTTGCGTGCCTCATGTATTGTGTATTTCATAATCTCATGTTTCTTGTTAGATCATAACTTTCATTTTTGTAATGTCATCTTTTTGATTTCTTTTTAGCAAGACAGTGATAATACTAATGTGTCCCCACAGTCTCCTGTGTCGTCTGAGGTACAAGTTTGTGGTTTTGTTTTTCGTTCAGCAAACGTTTCTCTGTGCACATTACTTGTCACCAGGTTTTCCATGCAGATATAAAGCTGTTAATTTCCTTTGACACTGTAAATGGAAATATTTCATCATAATAAAAGTCCAAAAATAGATGGAAACTAGAGACAGGTGTCACCCATTGTGTTACCTTTGCAACTGTCTGAGCTCACCTAGATTTCTTCTTTTTTGACTGATGTGTAGAAAGGTGCATTGCTTTGTCTCCATTATCTTCTAGAACGAAAACAGCTAATATGGCAAAACTGATCTTTGTTTTTTGTAGATGTCCTCTATGTATTAGCCATACAGAGGATTTTAAGTAAAACTTGTGGTTTAGTATTTTATGTATCATGGGGGAGCCAAATGGAGCTTCTTAGGGAGTTTTGTAATTTATGATTCTGGCTGTGGCATTTGTTGGTGCAGCCTTGCAGCGTCATTCACCAGTTGCTTCCTTTTTTAAGGACTGTCTGTGTAGTTTGTGTGGCTACGCTACACTGCTGAGCTCTGAATAAAGCAAAGATTATTAACATTTCCATCTCGTGCCAATGAGGAACCCGAGGGAACAGAATGAGAACATCTTCCAAATACAGTGACATGAATTGAAATAAGGATATCTCATGTCCATGCCAAATTACTGAGTGCATCTCTCTTTAGATGGTGAAATGAGGAAAACCTTCATAACTGAAAGTAACCATTTCTTAAGAAATGCTTTGATGCTAAGCATTGGGAGGATAGTGGCATTTGTGTACTGCTGGCTTAGAACTGTTCACAGAATGGTTTGCAGTAGTTTGAAATGGTTTAGAGTGGATTTGTAGTTAATCCAGTTCTACTTTTCTTCCTCAGTAAGGTAATTTTATCTGCATGTAGTGAGGTGACTTTCATTCCATTTATTTAATACTGTCCCCTTCAAAAGAATGTGTTACAGTTAAGCAGTAGAACTCACTTCTCTTATGGAGGAATAATTTAGACGCTATCTTGATGGGAATAACAGTTAATTCTTTTAACGAATGGAAGAAAATTTACTTTATCTCTTAACAGGATTATGAAAGGACAGACAGTAACACTCATGGTCCGTTTGGTCTCAAACCAAGGTCAGGTAAGTTGCTGTTCTCTAGCATAGCATGATAGAACAGATGTTTATTTCCTGGGCTGGAGTGGATGGCAAGGAGAGCAGATGCGTGTGTTGGAATGAATATGAAGAGATGCCACAGTGCAGCAATCTACTCGGTGTACTTACCACAAGCACAGTACTGGGAAAGACTTAGACAGCTGCTTTGGCAAACGAATTTCAATTGAAAGTTCTCCAAGTCACACAGTGATTTTTTTTTTTAATTATTTTTTTTCCCCACTGATTTATTTTGTGCATATTTAGTCTCTGTCAAAGAACAGCATGCAGTTGTTCTTGAGACCTGATAGCTGATGCAGGAGGGTTTCAAGAGAAGTAGACTTGTAATTTGTCCTGTGAAAGGTTGTTTAGAGCAGAGCTTTACCATGAGTTTTACAGCTTAGTGCTTTGTTGCACCCTGACTCTTCTAAGACTCTGCCATATCCTAATAAGAAAGCTGTGTTGTCCAAAGCAGACTTTGAGTCCTGTAAAATCTAGGTATAATTAATACAGGGGTTTTTTGCAGTTACAGTATTCTTTTGTTTGCAAGTGTCAATGTGAATATTGAATGTCAACAGTGTAAAACATAATTTATAAAAGACACTCTGCAATCCTTTTTCTGGTTAATACCACTCTTTTCTGTGCAAATTCATTACGAATGATCTCAACTCTTCAGTTTAATTCCATTCAGTGTTTATGGTAGCAAAGCTCGACCTCCTTAATATGAGCCTGTGAG
Organism: Mesitornis unicolor; assembly: GCF_000695765.1. Classification (NCBI taxonomy): domain Eukaryota; kingdom Metazoa; phylum Chordata; class Aves; order Mesitornithiformes; family Mesitornithidae; genus Mesitornis; species Mesitornis unicolor. The sequence continues at coordinate 34,745 of NW_010207998.1, forward strand.
CCTTCAGTGACAGATTGTGTCTGGCTGAGGTCAGGCAAGTGACTTCTTCAGGGCTCTTAAGTCACTGGAGATTTGTAAGCAGTTGCATGAAACCTTTATGCCAGAAATAGCTGGGTTAGTTGCATGGACCAGGACATGCCTGGCTGTGATCATTTAGAGGCTTCTACGTTATCTACATCCTTGGCTGCATGAGGGTGCAGATTTGGTAGGAGGAAGCTGGCTTGTTTGGGACTTTTCAGCCCATATCTTCTCAGTGCAGTAGTGGGGTTCCTGGGACCTCCTTCAGGTCCATGAAACAGCAGCATCCCTTTCATTCAGTTTTGGGAAAGTGAATGGCATTTTGTTTCTTACTTACAAGCCAAAGTCTTTGTTGTGTTAAATGCTTCCATAGATACCACTGGTAACATGCACTTCTGTTTTTCTGTATACAAACTACATATTCTCATAATCAAAGCAGTGATTTCAAGAGTATCTATAAAATTTCTGTTAGTTTTTGATTGTTAGATCTCTTGCTAAAATCCAAACTATTAGAAACAATATAGAAAGTTCCAAAGGTGTAAGTATTGAGTTTTTTGCTTAAAGACATGGAATAAAATACTTAAGGATACAGTGGTATTGCAACAGACGAGTTTTTATTTGCCAGTGTTCTATAAAATAATAGAATTGTCATTTGAAGGCTTTCTGACCATGAAGAATAGTAAAGTGAATATAAATATTTAACAGACCTTCTCTTTTAAGGAGCTCTCAACTTGTAGATGGCACTTCCTATTTTTCAGTTCTTTAATAAGCAATCACTGTGTCCTTGCATATGTGCACCTAACACATGCACGTGTGTGTGTGTGTATATATATATATCTCTATCTTCTAAAACTTTCACTGTATATCAGAGAGTTCTGTCCCTTTCTTCACTCTCCATAGACACAGTGAGAATACTTTCAAAGCTAGATTGCAAGCTATGCTTGGAAAAGTGCAGATGGAGTTCTGTGTCTCAGATATTTCAATGTTGAAGTTAATTCTGGCTCCATATTTTCTAGTTATCCATTTGCACTTAAGTAGGATTATCTGCATATTTTATTTGAAAGATGAGTTTTATAGACAGAGTCTCTTACATCAGGACATTTAAGTGTATTTGTTCTGAAAAGTTCTGCAGCTTTTCCCCATTTTTATCCTTGGTGGTAGATTTTTAGTTGTGTTTTTTTGATCTGAATTCTGAAAACTAACTTCACTAATGTTTGATAGCTTTCAGCCGTGCATCCCGCCAGGACTATGGTGCAGTGGATCCTGGATTTACAATGAGGAGGAAAATGGAGCATTTAAGGGAAGAGAGGGAACAGATAAGACAGCTTCGCAATGTACGTACCGTTATTTACTGTACTGTTGCAGTGTATTTGATTTGCTCTCTACCACAGTTTAAACCTTTAAGATAAGGGCCTGCAGATCATTACAGTTGTACAAGGGCATCTCTGTAGTGATATTTCTTCCTAAGGAATTTCATGTAACAGACGACACTGGTACTATTTTTGGTCCAACCAAAATACCAACCAGGAAACTAAAAGGTGTTTTTTAGCTGAAAAAAATGAAGTGAAATGAAAAATTATTTTTATTTTTAAATTTCTAAGGCTTTAAATTTTCCTAGGAAGACAATAAATCTGCTTGCATTTGCGCTATTTGACCTGAGATTAGAAGAAAGATGGTCATGGTTTCCTGACTACCCACGTGCTTTTTTGAGTGTTGAAAGTTGCTACAAGTCTTACAATACTGAATCTAAATTTCAGGCTTCCAGTAAGTTGTTTTCCGCATAGTTATGCTCTCAAGATACTTAAGAGTTACAGTTAACTGTAAAGCACAGCAGCTCTGCTTTCCAGGACAGTACTGATTTGGGATGTGACTTCTATGAAGGCTGTTTGTGTCTTGTCTGGCTGACTTCCTGAGCAGCAAGGGCTTGTTGCTGGGGTGGGAGAGTACATTTCCCGCTTCTCTCCTCTGTTCTGCAACACAAATGTGAGCACTTCTTGGCCACACTTTCCTCAGCTATTTAAATGTCACTTGCACAAGTGAAATAGACGTGCCCAAAGTGGTTGTGGTTATTTCCTCCTTCACCTGGCAAAACTGTGTATTGTTTCAACCCACAGATTCTGTATGCTAACAGCTAATAAGGTGTTCAGCCTGACATTTCTGTCCTTAAATTCTGTGCTTTCCTATTATGGGTAGAAAGTTCATTGTGTGGCATGAGAGCGATGTGTCGTGGTAGTTGTTGGCTGAATGTCTTTCTTAGTGTATGTAGTTGTGTCATTAAAACAAACAAACAGACCCCAACCCCCAAGAAAGCAAAGGGAATGTAAGGTTAATGATAAAGAGAAAAGGATATCTGTGCTGTGAGTTGGCTCCATTTACTTCATTTTAGTATTAAAATGTCTCTTAAAGTGAATGCTTTAAAATGTCCTGGATTTAAGATCTAAAATTAGCTGATGTTGAAAGTAACTTGCTTATGGACTTTTTAATAGAACCTTGAATCAAGGTTAAAAGTCATTTTGCCGGACGACATTGGAGCAGCATTGATGGATGGAGTAGTTCTTTGCCATTTAGCCAATCACATAAGGCCGCGTTCTGTTGCCAGCATTCACGTACCATCGCCAGCAGTGGTAAGTCACTGATCTCATCTTTGTTGCATCTTATGTAAAAACAAGCTTTTGAAGCTTGATACTAAACCATCATGAAGCATGTTTACTGTGTTAATTGGCTACATTCCTTATTGCCATTTTTCTGCAATAACTATTAAACAAAGCTCAGAAGTTTAGCTTAAGAGCTATCTTCATATACTAAGTCTTCCTAGAACTTGTTTTGTTTTAGCAGCTGTAACTGAATTTGTATCAGAAATACACAATCCTTCACGAATGTATGCTGAAGATCTAACATCCTGTCTTTACAGCCTAAACTCAGTATGGCAAAGTGCCGAAGAAATGTTGAAAACTTTCTCGATGCTTGTAAAAAATTGGGCGTTCCACAGGTACACTAATTGTTTTATTGGCTTGCTATTAATAACCAAAGAAAATGTCAGCAGATACTGGATTCGGGTTTTTTGGGAGGGCTTAATTTGGGGAGCAGTAGTGATTATAACAGTGATGAGGAAACTTGAAGATCTGAAAGGAAGTCCCATTTCTGGCCTGTGGCATGAACTTGAGGAAGCTACTCTGTGAGCTTCTAGTCAGTTCCTTATAGTAAAAATAATATTCCTTGTAAAATAAATTGTCTTCTAAACAAAAGAACTGATGCGAGAGGATGATGTTGTGATATGTGAAAGTCTTGATTTTAGCAGCTCACTTTGGCATGAATTTCAGTGTCTGCCTAGGAAATACCCTGCCATTACAGAAATATATAGCCTAACTGATTAGCTCTCTTTTTATAGCATGGCCGTAGTTGTAGCCCATTATTCATGCTTCTGTTGCCCAAGTTCATCCTCTTCCATGTATGGGGGGTGGGAAAACAAAATAAAATTTCCTGCATATTACAAGAGATAAAAAAAACTGCCTTGGTCCTTTTTAGTGGAACAAGAAATTGGGGTCATGGATTTAGAAGCCTGAGTTGTTGCTCTGCTACAGCTTCTATGTGGTGTGCAGCCAGAGGCCATTCAGAAGTTAGAGATGCTAAGATTTACCTTCTGAATTACGTGTGACACCAGCCAGCATTTGGGAAAGTTGTCCAGCTTGTGCTGAATTTTGAAACTGCAAGATGCCATTCCTGGGGAATGCCTTATTACTGAGGACCCAGTCTATCGGCACTTCCTAGTTTTCCCAAGGGAAAAATTGGTAACAAACTTACAAAACAAGAGAAAGGGGAAGTAGGCTGCCGAGCAAGTAGTGCCCATCAGCCTGTTTTTCTTGCTCTGCTTAGGAAAAGAAACAGAGTCTGTGGCTTTGTGAAATGACCAGTCTTTTATGTATCTATGTATGTTGTCATAGTTTAACACTTTAAACAGATCTTGGGTATAATTAGTTTCTGACTGTTCTGTTACTGCAGAGAACCACATGTGACATTTAAAGCTAAAGACATTTTCTGTGCAAGTGTCTTAGTGATGTATGTGTGACTTCAGAGAGAATGCTTTTGTCATCTACCTTGGGGGAAAAAATGAGTGAAGCTTGATACACGTACTGCTTTATTTTGCAGGAGAGACTTTGCTTGCCTCATCACATTCTGGAGGAAAGGGGTCTGGTGAAGGTTGGCCTCACAGTTCAAGCTCTGCTTGAATTGCCTACATTGAAAGTATCTCAGCTTTCCTCCATGTGACATGACTTCTGGGAAGCTCAACAACTCCTCATTCCATCTGTCAATTTGGATTGCTCTGAGGCAGTTCAGCTTCCGACACGGGAACATCCAAGCCATCAAAAACTAATATCTGTCCAGATGCTGTAGAGAGCCTTACTTCAGAGTTGTACGTGAAAACCTTGGAGTCAGCTGACAGTTAAAAGAACATAATTACTCCTTTTTTTTTTCCTTTTGTAATTGGATGCACAAAGAGATTGTGGTAGCATCGTGTTCTCTTTCCAGTTAATTTAAGTTTAAAGCTGCCATTTAGCATCTCACAGTGTTACAGTTAAATGCTGGATTTCTTTTCCTACATTGAAAATATTGTTTGAAGTATTTTGAGATACAAAGCACATACATACACTTGAAAGATTAAAGTCAATCATGTGATTAAAACGAAAATGTAGCGATGGTATGATGGTAAAAATGCGAGCAACTGATCACTTGTAATCCACTTTCACTCTCTCAAAAAGCTTAATATTAGCTTTTTTTATTATTTTTTTGCACTCCTGATTGTAACTTACACACTTCTAACATTGCCAGTACTTAGTCTGAGTGTATGGTGACTACACAAAACAGTATACAATGGGAAAAGGACACATTTTATTTTTTCCAGTCTTCTAGGTTGGTGCCAAATATTTTTTTTCAGTTGTACTGTAGATTGTTTACATGTGAAGTGCCTGTGTAATTGATAATGCTTAATAGTCTTAAACATTTTTGAAATTTCTTTGTTTAAAATAGATGAAATGGAAATTTTTAAATATTTTAATAGTTTTTTGTAAAATCAGTACGTGAAGGTTTAAGTAATACTTCACATTTTTGATGTTGGGTGTTTTAAGTTTATTGCACAATTCAATTGGTTTTGTTGTCTAATAATTAGAAAATACTGTAAATAATTTTTATTTATGCTATTTAATTTGATAATACTTAATCACTTTTGGTTTAATGTATTGCTGAACAAAAAAAATTTGTCTACTTTTCTTTGTTTGGGACAAACAATACACACGGTGAAGAAGACGTGAGGACTAGTGACGCATACAGAGTAATGTAGGACATTTTGATTAAAACTGCCAAAATCTCAGGTTTACGATGTGACTTTCAGGATTTTGTGTAATATTCCTCCTGATCTCACATCACATTTTTACAAGAGGTATATCCGTAATTTAGTTGGGAAATACCAGTGTTTATCTTTTCAGTGTTTATGGGATTTATTGTGTAATTTACACAAGGGCGGCATAGCACACACACCAGTTTGTACAAATGTCACTGTGCTGATACGTTAGACTCTTCTGCATAAATGTGAAAGAAAGAAATTTCCACTGTGGTGGTTTTTTGGAACTTCCGAGTTCATGTATTTGTTTGCTTCTGCACAAATTCTCAGTGTTTTGAGAACATTCTGAAACCGCACACAGTTTAGTTCTCCAAACAAGTTGCAAATAATGTAATAATTTTATTAATAGGTCTGTTTGCATTAGTTTGTTCTTCATGAATAGGTAGTTAAATTAAAAGAAGAGAGTTCTGACTGTCACAGATTTTCTATTTCAGGCTACGTTCACTTTGATTGAGGGACATGTTTGCCCAGTGTGTAACAAGACCTGACTCTGGTTCTTCCAATTGATCAAGATCCCATGTAATATAATTCATAAAAGAATGAGGGAGGGATATCATTTACTCCTTACTCCATTTACCACAGTCCTTAAAATCAATAGCTGAGAGGAAAAATAACCTTTTTCTGATGATGACGTGGTTGTTTTTTTTTTAAAGATACGTTATTTGTAAATCCATTGAAACGCACTGATTCGTGTGTAATGGTTCAAAATCGCTGTGGTTTATATAGTGCTATCTTAAAATACAGCTCATGGAGAGGCTGGTGTAGAAGTTAATTTGCAAAGCCCTGGATGTAAAACGTAGGTGACATAAATCCTTCAGGAAACTGGATTGCTTTGACCTTTGAAAATACGGTATTTCAGATCTACTTGGTTTTGAAATAATTCGCATAATACTCATTTTAACAACTTTGATACATTTTACATTAAAGGCAGTATCTGAAAAGCCAGGCTAAGACTAAAATGAAAAAGTAATGTAATTCATTAAGCAAAATGCTTGTTGTCTGCTACGTTTGAGGAACCATGACCATGCAAAAGGAATAATTAAGTGTCTTTCAGTTCCTGGCTGTGGTGACAACAGGGACCAAGTCACATTTCGGTCTGGCAGCCACAGGATTGCTGACTGTAAATGTCGCTTTCTGTTAGCTGGCTTAAACTGATCTACACTACTATTTCATTGTCATATTTAAATATGTTTTCTGATCTTAAAGTAACTTTTTTTCCCTACTGGAACTAAATTTATAAAGTTATATCACAGTGTAAACATCAACAGTTCCCTTGATGTCGCATGCCAGATGCTTAGCAGTTGGGTTTTTTTAAGCTTAACTCATTTCCTCGTTAACACGAAGACTGGATATGAAATTAACGTAGTAATTTTAAACTGTATTTCTGAAGTTAAACTACTAAAATAGCAATTTATTTCTTTTTTTTTCCAACTACTTGAGTTCTTCCCCACAAACTTGCTAGAAGCAGTCTTGCTTTGCCATTCGTTGGAAATTATTCTGGCTACCTTCATGCTTCTTGAGATTCTTCCAGGGAAAAGATTACGGCCTTCAAGTATCCTTAGGAGCAGTCTGAGAAAAGGTCCACTTTGCCTGGATGAATCTTTTCCCATCTTCTGTTAGCTGCTTTTATGAATAATAATAATAATAATCTAAGGCCTTGCTAAAATTGCCTGTTCCCATCACGATTTTTTTTTTTAGGAGCAACTGCAAAAAAGGTGCTAAAAAAGTTTAAGTTTTAATTTTAGAGCAGCTCATGGAAATTGTTGTTGTCTTCCCTGAACAAGGATTTGCCTGCTATCCCCTTTCTATTTGATTCCTAGCATCATCTTACTTATTTCTCTTTGTTCACAGATCTGTTAACTTCACGTTGTTCATTACTGCCTACCACTTTCCTCCTTCCTCTTTACTTTTTTACAAAGTTCCTCCAATGACATTGGTGAACTGCTGTGATTCCAGAGCCCCTGCTCTCAACATTCAGTAGGTTTTGAGATATCCTGTTCCTGTTTTGCTCGGTTGCTCAGTTTTTACTTTGGATGTGAAGAAAAGTCAACATTCAAAGCTTTAGGAAACAGCACTAAGTTATCCTTAATAATTTAGGAGTTAACTAGGGTGCTTTTGTTACTGTGAATGCTATAGGAGGTTACTGCAGTAATGTGGTATGAACTGTAAATGATGGTGAATGAACAGACAGGGCTTCTGGCCTTGTGTATTTTTTTCTCTTCTTTTAAAAATGTCATTGGGTGCAGTGTGTCACACATGAATGATCGTTCATTTAAGCAATAATGTCCCAGATACTGCGTGGTCTTAAAGTAATTGTTAAGCGCGGTGAATTCCCACACAGTATGTAACACTGCTAATCCAGCGTGCAAGCTGGGACACTGCTGGGGATGCAGAAAACCATCTTAGACCCATGTGTCTGGAGGCCTTCCCAAAATAGAACCAAGAATTAAAATTATCATAAAATATGGAGGTATACATTTGAAACAAGAACTGACATGAATCGTAAGAATTTCTGGGTAAAATCAGAGCTTCACTGAAGTCAATGCAGGTTTTGCTCTTGACTTCAGTAGAAGTTTCACCTCTTTGATTTAAGGAACACCTGAACTGGAGACTGTAGCAAACATGGCTTTTAAACTTGTTTTGACTGTCGCAAAACTTCAGTGTCAAATTCTTGACTAAAAATAGTGCCACTAAAAACATTGCAGGGATTCATTCATTTAATACAAATTTTCTGATGTGCCATACGCAGGTAGGAAAAGTGAGGTTGAAGCACAGCTTTTGTACTAAGAGAAGGGATGTCACCACATCAAACTGCCGGTAAAGACCACCATCAGTTACTTACTGCAGCAAAAACTTTATTTCAGGAATCATTTAGCGGCAGTCTTCTCAGATTTTGACATAAATTTGTAGCCAAATTTAAACAAAAAAATGAAAAGGCATCTGTTTTCACTGAAACCGCACGTGTCTTCTCAGTATTGAGGGACAGAGGTCTGGCTGATGGCTTAAATACTCGTATGAAAGGGAGCTGTTTTACCTCCTACAAGCTGCAGCCTGCCTGTTTTCTATGGATAAGTCTGTACACCAGTGCAGAGATACAGCACGTTACTAATTCTATGGATTTCAACTGAAAGTAACCTGTGGGACTTTTTTTAGCCCTTTCTACACATAGAAGATGATTTTATATTGATAAATCCAGAGGTTTGTTTTTTCATAAGGCTAATGTTTATATTTCTTTCAAGAGCAATGGTGACCTCTACTTGAAAACCAAAAGCAGATGTACAAAAACTGGTGAAGTATTTGCTGTTTACAGGTGACTTTTTAGAAATAAATAATAATAACAACAATTAAGTCATTAAGACCAGGACTAGTCAAGGCATAGTTGCCCAAGGAGAGGGTGCTCTGAGTTGATTTCACGTTGAATCGCTTCGTAATGAAAAGCCCTTATATTTAGTAGAGAAAGAAATAGATGTTTTGTAGCTACTTCATGCTGAGGGAGGCAGATCCTTAAGTACATGGAGCTTGCTTAAGAGGTTAATGAGAAATTTGACATATTTTTTGTTTCCCCCAAAGACTCTGTATTTTGGGTAGCTCTATCCCGGTGCTGCAGAAAGCATTGTCAATGGTGCAGAGCGGTTGCCCGTGCCAAGCTCTGGGCAGGGTACCTTGCTGGGGCCTACTGGTGTAACTGGTACTGCCTGTGCAGTGCGGCTTCTGAAGAAACACCTTGCTTTGTGCTGCTGCCTCCTGCAGAGGCTGCCGAGCTCCTTAAATAGATCTTTGCAATCTGAATAAAAACACTAAGGGAAGCGATAACTTTACTTGATAGTAATAGATAAGTAGATGTTTACCAATCTTAAAATTCCACCAGCAAGGAATGATGGTGGTGAGGCAGGAAGAAGCTTACTCCAGGAACTACAGAACTTCACAACAACAGAACTTGACAGGACAAGGGGCAATGGGTGCAAGCCGGAGCATAGGAGGTTCAACCTGAACATGAGGAAACACTTTTTCACTGTGAGGGTGACAGAGCCCTGGCCCAGGCTGCCCAGAGAGGTTGTGGAGTCTCCTTCTCTGCAGACATTCAAAACCCGCCTGGACGTGTTCCTGTGTGACCTGGTCTGGGTGATCCTGCTCTGGCAGGGGTTGGACTGGATGAGCTTTCGAGGTCCCTTCCAACTCCCAATATTCTGTGATTCACTGAGTGAAAACTGCCCCATGACCGAGCAGGTCAGTGTGTCACTTGTCCTCACATCAGTGACTCAAAACAGTAATACTGGTTCACGTGCAACACACCGTGGGATATACATAATGTATTTGCAAATGGTGAACTGTGTTTTTTAATCAAGAATTTTATGACACCTTTTTTTAGTAAAACGAATATGAAGGTAAAAAGTCGTTCTCTTCCTGTAAAGAAAATTTCTGCTCATACTGACTTAAAATAGAGAACATACGTGACCATAACTGCACTTTAGTTGAAACGTGCCACTGCATAGGAGCAGTTCGGGCTCCTGTGTTTTACATAGAAAAATGCCACTTTGCTCTAGTTGTCTTTAAGTATTTCACATAGTACAGTTCTGTCAATGTATTATCTTAAAATAGTGGTTACATGCAATATTTGTTCCCTCATTTGTTTTAGCCTTTCTCCCCCCCCCTTTTTTTATCATGGGAGACAAGTGGAGGCAAAATTGCTGTAAGCTACCTGATTAATCTCTATGGAAGGAATGCAAGTTCAGTTTGTTAAAATGACATCATCGGTCATTTTTAGTTCAAATATTTTATAGCTAGCTACCTTTTCAAAGAGGAATTTTTAATGTGGTTTTTATAGTTTAGAATCCTAATCTTCAAACAAACAAAACCAGAAAGTCTTTCTTGGACTGTTGTAGTATCTTAACAAATATGAAAAGAGAAGCTCAAACTGTCAGCAAAGTTAATTGTTTTGGGAAACTTTCCATTTTGCCAATGTTAAAGCTCTTTTCCAACCTAAATCTGATTGTATGACTTCAGTGAAACCAGAATTTCCCTCAATCGTTTTGTAACTGAGCTACAACATGAAGTCAGTAATTTAAAATTAGTTCTTCGCACTAAGGAGAATTTCCTTACTTCTTTCAAAATGGTGTGAAATAAGGGCAATGTAATGTTTTTGTTTTCCTCAGTAGTTTTATGAAGGCAGATTGTGAAATCGGGAGTACTCGGAAATAATTACGAGGATACTTTTTTTGTTTTGGTTTCTTTAAATACGAGCAGACCAGCGAAATCTTTCAAGAATTGCTCTGTTTGTTTTGGACTTGGCCGTGCTGTTCCTGGCCTGGAAACTCCAATTGTTCAGTATTAATCCATTTTCTGGAGCGTGTGCAAGATTGTGCTCTTCACATGCAGATGGTGATGCAGTTGTGTTCGGGACTCGATGCGTGAAGCGTCGCTGCGGCTGTGGGAATTCCTGACGGCACGGCAGGGGCGCGCGCAGGCATTGCAGAAGGGTTGTGTGGTGGATGACGTTGGGAATCATGTGAATACTTTTTACTGTTACGGAATGTGTAGAACACGGGAAATGTGATCGTTTCACGGTTACCATTCAGTTGGTGTTCGGTTGTTCTGTTCTGTAACTCGTGATGATAAACCTCAGAGAATGCAATGTAACCAAATGATCGATATGTAAATGTGTGCAGGAGATGACAGCAGTAGTTCCGAGGCACAGTCGGAGAGTGAGCAGTTCAAAATAGATGCTTACATTGTGTATATACTTGCAACATCTTCGATAGTGCTTTTTAATTCATTTTGCGTTTCCTGTTCTTGTAAAGCGCATCTTCCACACTTTTGAGGATTATCTACTTGTACAATACTGTATTAAGTCTTTTTTTCAGGACTTCCATTATTGCTGGAGCTTCCAACATAGATGTTTCTTTTGAAAAATGTTCTTCCTGTTCTCTTTTTGTAAATAGCTTTTTGTATTAAATTTGCATGGATAAACCCCACACTTCCAAAACCAGTGTACATACTCTGTGTATAAAATACAAACTGTTTCATAATTTTCATGTAGTCAAGTTATTCAATTTGTTTTCACTTGTTTTTATATATTCATAGTAAATAATGAGAACTTGTATTTTCTTTCGAACGTGTCTGTTGCTGTTTTGATAGATAAGTGACCTACCTGCCTCGATATGTTCCTTTATAGTGACAAACAAAAGAAATGTTAACTCTCACTCCAGGGAAATACAGGACACTGTTACATATGAAGTGTGTTAGGACTTTGGTTTTGACCAACAGGGCCATCAGTAGTGAGAACATAGGAAGATAAAGATGCCTTCACTTGTAGCAGGGTCTTTATACACTTACACACTTTCCTTTCTTACACAACGTGAAAACCACCCAATGTCTTACAGCATATGTGTGGAACAGCATCAGTTTTTTGAGTCTTGCTAATAATAATAAGCTTGATCCAGTACAGAAACTCCTGCTGACAGAGGTGATCTGCTGCCCCTCTGTTCCCAGCGTTGGATGTGGCAATAGCACGGATCATCTCTGCATCATCAGTTGCTAGATCAAGCATTAGGGAAACAGAACTGCCAGGTTTTGGAGATCTAATCAAGTTAGGTTATTCAGATGTAGGTTAAAATAGAATTCTCTGTGACAAAATTAATTTTACCTTAACTTCTTTGTTTATTTAAAGATCCGGACAGTTTTATTATTAGACCTGAATGTTAATAGTACAATACTCTCTTTTGAGAGATGTTTTCCCTGTGAGGCTTTACCTTCTGCACCTGCATGCACCCAGCTGTTCTTTGTTTCCTGGTGAAGCAAAATTTGGCACTATAAAGCAGAAATTGAGGCCCAGCAATGCAAAGAAAGTGCACACCATCTTTTGACAAAGCCACCTAAACAGCTGGAACGTGGTTTTTAATGTGGTGGGTTTTTTTTTTGTGGTTATCAGTGAGGGATTTGCTGTTGAAATGCTCTGTGAGTCTGTTTAGTTTCCAGCTATAAAGAAAACTTTCCTCTTACGAAAAGGCCTTTTGGGTCTACAAGGGGAATGATACCATGTGCAGAGGCCTCTGTTCCAGGCTGGACTCCGTGAACCAGGAGATTTGTGTCTGTCCTTGGTTGTCTTCATGAGGGAGGTCACTGTTAAAGAAGAAAAGTGGTGTAAGCAAAAAAAAATAAATCTGTGATTTCCATGAGTTGTACTGAGAGAAATGTAAAATTAACAAAGCTTTCCAGTGTAATTTTTTTAATTATTCTTGTTCGGTACCTTTGATAAGGGTCTCACAGACAAGTTTGTCCCTTTGTATTCAGACACCAGCTGTGGGTAACATGGCTCGGACATGGACTTTTCTCACCGAGTCATGAGGTGTTAGAAGTTTTGTAAATGATGGACTCCAGCTATAAACCAAATGTACGTAGTTCACGACACCTATCTTGGGAAAGGTGTCTGCTGCTGGCAGGCTGTGTTGATTTCAGCAGGATTTGAGAACTGATGGTGCTGAATAAGTTTTACAGATTTTTCACTGAAGTGCTTCCTCCACCCAGCCATTCTTCAGGAGTAGTCCTTAGGTCTGTATCGGTTTTGGTGACTGCAGCAACCTTTTCATATGTCACACAGCTTATTCAGCTTCTGTTTCCGAAATCAAATATGTTGAGCTACTGCTAAGTAGTTGTTTTTTGTTTCTGTTCAAGCTTGAAGTCTGCGTTTCCCTCCATAGACTGTCAGATCCCTGTGACGCCTGTTCTCATGCTGGATCTCTCTCCAGTGTCCAGCTTACAGCCCAGTCCGACGTCTTGCTGTCTTCAGCTGCTGGGTTGTAGTGCTTCAGATTTGTTGTTTTGATGGTAGCCTTTTAACTTTCTGGTTGAAATATTTCTGCCCCAGTGATTCTCTTGTATGTGGAAACTATGAGAGTTTTTTAAAAAAAATAAAATTCAACTACTTCTCCATGGTTTCACAGAATTCTGTTTCTGATTCTGTGTTCAAACACATTGATGAGTTACTTGTAGTGGCTACAAATATCGCTCAAACGGCTGTCAGAGCCCTTCCAAGAATGTTTTTTAAAAGTCTGAGGTTTAGTGTTGCAGTGACTTTAGCAGATTAAACTTATTTGCAAGATGTTTCTGTAATTATTTGTGGTTTTAATTAGTTAGGCCTCATTAATAATGAAATATCATGCTAATAATATTCTGATTATATAGCCGAAGAGTAGATTGTAATACAAAAATCTAGTTTTCACAGCTATAGCACATTGCCTTCAACTGAACAGTAGCTCATAGCCACTAGGAAGGGCAATATAAGAAGAATTAGAACATGTTAACTTTTTTGAAATTCACAGGTGATTGTTAAAGGTTTGACTTTGTATCAGCTTTTAGTTTTCATTATAGCGGGGAAGTGGAACAACCAGACTCTGTGCAACTTCTGTAGGGTTTTGGGTTTTTTTTAGCTAACATTTAAATGTGACAGACTTCCTGGAATACTTGTATTTTTCAGCAACCCAATAAACTTCTCTCTTTGGAGTATTATAGTTGTGGTTTTATTATAATTATTACCAGAATTTATACAACTTTTCATATATACATGCAGATACAGTGAGTGCGTGATCTCTAGATCAATAGTCACTACCCTAGCACACAACTGTGAAAGCTCCTATTGGCACGGGGACTGCAGGAGGCCACCGCTTTTTGCATCCTCGTCTTTATCCCTTGCCATGCCACTTGCACATGGCATTGCATTCCTCTGGATACAGCAAAGTCTGTCAAAGGGGTTGTCAGAGATCTTGGGTCTCAGTGCTCCGATGAGTTTAAGGTGCAAACCTTCCACAGGACCATCTTCTCTTTAATCTCATCCTTTCATGGGAGATGGCCCCAGTGCCAGTGGTAAATTGTCTCATTCGATGGCATACTGCTATTTCTGTCTTCTGTACAACTGTTAAATCACAGAATCCCAGAATCCCAGAACGTTAGGGATTGGAAGGGACCTCCAAAGCTCATCCAGTCCAATCCCCCTGCCGGAGCAGGAACACCCAGAGGAGGTTACACAGGAAGGCGTCCAGGCGGGTTTTGAATGTCTGCAGAGAAGGAGACTCCACAACCTCTCTGGGCAGCCTGGGCCAGGGCTCTGTCACCCTCACTGAGAAGAAGTTTCTTCTCCAATTGAAGTGGAACCTCCTGTGTTCCAGTTTGTGTCCGTTACCCCTTGTCTTATCATTGTTTGTCACCGAGAAGAGCCTGGCTCCATCCTCATGACACTCACCCTTTAAATTGGGCTGCATTACATTTCCTGCTCTTCAGCGTTTCAAAGAAGTTCATTGCTTTTTCTCCTAATGCATTCACAGATACATTTCTACTCCAAGGTTAGCGTTTGAAATCCTTTTGCAACTTGAGTGAGAAATACCGATACCTTAAGTGTGAATGTTATTTTATGTAATAAGAATATGACATTTCATATAGACAGGTATGAACTCATGAGCTCATGAGGTACTGTTCATTTCAGCCACTTGCTTTTGATCTCCAGAGTCTCCTGTTCTCCTATAATTAGGATAAGTGGAAGAAGAAAAAAGTAAAGCAACAGCAAATGTCACGCTTCCTCGCATAAGCTTCCAAGTGCATGAACTTCTGGAAAGTATTTAATAAGACAAACCATCCCGATCTCTGTCCTCCAGCCCCTAAAAAACTCAAGTAAAACAAAGGAGGATTATCTGAGAAAACTTTCAGCAATGTCTTTTAGAAATGAGTAAGTAGTATTGAATTTGGTCTCAACTAATGTTTCTTTTAAAGCTGTTCTCTTCTGTTAATCGGTGAGTGGTGTGTCTAGCTTGCATGTTCCGCTCTGTACTGAAACGGTAAGGTCATTCTGTTCTTTCTCCAGTAAGACACTTAGACAGTGATGAAATTGAGGTACTTCTGCCAACAGTGATAATTTTGTGATTTTTGGCACAAGCAACATAAACTTTTATTTCCTGGGAATATCGGTTAAATGATTTCATTGTTTCTGGTGAAATGGCAGGGGAACTGTCAGCTTCCTTCGTCCTGTCTTTGTGAACCAAGGACTGCAGAAGCAGAGAGGTAGTAGGTGGAGTTGGTACTCTTGAACCACCCCAATGTATGGAGCATCATTGTTACTCTAGGTGCTTGCCCTTCTGTGAGCATACCATGCTTGCCCGCTTAGCTGTTACTGTAATGTTGCCTGTGTACGGCATCATCGAGCCTTATTTCTGTGTTTGGGGACCTCAAAACTCTGTTTGCCGATTTTGGGCTTTCGGTAGTGGTTTAGAAGCAGCCTTATCACACAGGCTCCTTTTGATGTGTGTTCTTTTCGATAAACTGCATTAACGTTTTGTTACACGTTCTTTCATTGCAAATTTCAGAGTTCCATTTGATGCATAAATGGAAATGAAAAACCTTGATGTATTTAGGGGAAAAGTGCTTGATTCTTCTGGGATTTATGTGCCCCAAAACTGAGATTTAATTTCATTTGGTTAGGTTGTTTAGCCTTTCAGATATCAACAAACAACATTAAATTCTGTTTTAACTAAAAACAAACTCAGCGTTGCCATAATGTGTTTAGAAGGCATCTATAAAACACAGCAGATCTTCTCACTTCTGTTCCTGCAGGTACAGATGGAGAAAGAAACCTCTCCCCCATCTGTTTTATCCCACTTGGACTTTTATATAAACCAAGAAATCCTTGTGCACAGAAGTTTCTCTAAATATAATTTTTTAAACCTAAATTTATTGTTGTCTTTTTAAAAGCCACAACAAATTAATGTCTAAATTGACAGGTTGCTCTTCACATGAAAATTGGTAAAGTCATGCAGGTCTTTTTAACTTTCTGAGGGACCACGTCTGTTTAACGATATCACAACTTCAGGTTTCCTGTGAGCATTTCTGAGCACAGGTCGTGCTCTGCCTGCAGCCATTGGACTCCTTTCGGTAGCAGGGCGCTGCTTCTGCACGTTGACCTGCAGGAGTGCAGAGCATTCTGCCATTTCTCACTTTTTCAGCTTGTTTATACAAAATGCCTTTACCTGGTGCCACCAAAGCTGTTACCCTTGCGAGCTTATAAACAAGAAAAACAAGCACAGGGAGCTGAACTGACGTGCAGTTAAAAATCGCATCTGGGTTGTGGTCAGGGCTGCCTAAAGGGGTTTCAATTCTCTATCAGTTTTCAGCAGTGTTGATGAGTGATGCTACAGTCTTGGCATCTCTTCACCCCCTCTCCAAGCTAGATGAGCCCCATACCTGCCTCCTCTATAACCCTTGCCTCAACAAAGTCTGGGGCTTGGTCTAGGACTAAAATGTGTCTTAGAATGACAGAATCATTAAGGCTGGAAAAGAGATCTAAGATAATCATCAACCCAACACTACCATGCTCACTAAACCATGTCCTTAAGTGGCACATACACAAGTCTTTTGAACCCCTCCAGGGATGGTGACACCACCACCTCCCTGGGCAGCCCCTTCCAGTGCTTGACAACCCTTACAGTAGAGAATCTTTTCCTAATATCCAATCTAACCCTCCCGTGGCACAACTTGAGGCTAATTCCGCTTTTCCTATCGCTTGTTCGTTGGGAGAAGACACCGACCCCTCCTTCGCCTTGTTACCCCCTCCTTTCAGGGAGTTGTAGAGGGGAATAAGGTCTCCCCTCAGCCTCCTCTTCTCCAGGCTGAACACCCCCAGTTCCCTCAGCTGCTCCCCATAATTCTTGTGCTCCAGACCGTTCACCAACTTCATTGCCCTTCTCTGGGCATGCCCCAGCCCCTCAATGTCCTTCTTGGAGTGAGGGGCCTAAAACTGAACACAGGATTTGAGGTGCGGCCTCACCAGTGCCCAGTACAGGGGAAGGATCCCTGTCCTGGCCCTGCTGGCCACACCATTGCTGAAACACGCCAGGGGGCCAGCACCTGGGCACACTGCTGGCTCATTGACCAGCACGCCCAGCTCCTTCTCCTCCAGGCTGCTCTCCAGTCACTCCTTCCCAAGCCTGTAGCACTGCATGGGGTTGTTGTGACCCAAGTGCAGGACCCAGCACTTGGCCTTGTTGAACCCCCTACAATTGGCCGCAGCCCATCGATCCAGCCTGTCCAGGTCCCTCTGCAGAGCCTCTGTTGTGCTGGGCAGCCCCCTCTCTTCTTCTTCCAGCCCCTTCTCTCCTCCAGCACACACAGAACCATTATAGTTGGATTCAAAGTGCATTGTAAAGGCATTGCTCAGTTAACTCGTGAGGAATTCAGGAGGGCGTAACTCATTTTTGGAAGAGTACAGATTGCTGCACTGTCAGGTTTAAGGAATGTCTTTTAGAAAAGCAGGAAAACTACTGAGATCCTTTCATTCAAATAAATATTTTTCTTTGCTCTATTACGAGAAATCTTCCTCTGCCAGCTGAAATCTACCTCGTGAGTGGCAGTTGAATAACATGTTGACGAAGGATTTATTAGTGTATTTTTTTAAAGCCTATATAAATTTTTTTCTTTGTGTAGGTCTTTATAGAATTACTCAAGTGTACAAAGTCAGCTCTTAGTAATGTTGGGCAAGCTCCAACTACAAAGCATAGGACCTGTGAAAGTCAGAAAAGGGAACAAGTAGGAAATAGCATGACGGCTTAATCCTACACACCCACAAGCCCTGTACCCTAAAAGTGCTATGTTTCTCAAGCATTAGACTTATGATGTTGAGCGTTAGCCAATATTTTTGTGTGCAACGTGCCCAAGCAGTCTTTAAACATGTTGAGCCCTGCTTGCAAGGTGAAACTGGGGTAAATGCTAGTCCTTTCCTACCAGTAACTGATCTGCTATTAAGCTATTCCAGCTAGGGTTGATTTGGGGAGGTGACAGTGCCGCTAACACTGCCCAAGCATGAGAAATGCAGCAGAACTGTGATTAAGCACCACACTCTCTCCTATTTTTCTCACTTTGCATCTGGGCATAACCTTTATAGCAGCAAATGTGATAATCTACCCGACCAATGGTAAACTGCGAATTTGTTGTGCAACCTGGCAGGGTAAGAACAACCTGTGAGGCGAGGTGCTGTGGTCTGATCCCCTGCTGAGAGCTGGAAGAGAGGGCCTTTCCAGAGCCCTGGCTTGCAGCACCCCTCTAACCCAAAATTGCGTGCCAGGGAGTTCAGGCATTGCTCCCTGACAGCAGTGTGCTTGGAGACCCAAATCTACATCCAGCCATCACAGAGACAGGGCCTTTATCCAGCTAAACCATGGACCTTTATCGCCGTATCCCGCAGCAGTAGAGGGGAGAAGAGAGAGATCCGGCAGGCAGGAATGGTGCAGCAATAGTGACTTATTTAATTATTTAACAACTCCTTTATAGACTTTTTTCTTCATAGCCTAACTGGTCAAGAGGTCAGCCACCCCGCCTGGGGTGATTGGCTGAAACCCTAAAACATCCATCCTGAGAATATTTTTCTACTATACCATAAACAATTCGCAGGTGTCCTTAGTTTGCAATGACACTACTGATAGCTTCTGTGAGAGGGAAAAGTTTCACACGAGACAAGAGAGAAGTAAGAGAAGTTCTTGCTGCTGCATGTCTGCATCCACAGACCTTGGGGCACACTTGAATTTCAATTGCAGGAGTCCACGGAGGAGGAGGCTTCTTGGGTATTACGAGCTCTGCACACTCAGCCGTGCCAAGTGGGAACTCAGGCCTTTGTTTGTTCATAGGACTGCAGTGGTGTCTCCACGAGGGCTGAGTCTACACCAGTGCTTTCACAACTCCTCAGTGGTGCCTCCAGTCATCTTTACACTGGGCTGCTAAGTGCATGTTCTCCGTGACATCAGATTTCTGCCCCTGTCAATCTGGTTCTCATTCATCCACAGTGAATCAAAGGTTGATTCATGTTGAAGATGTATTTCCTTAAACTTCTTTTACCCTAAGGTAAAAGGCTGTGGTTGGTGAAATGCTGCTGTCAGCTTCTCCAAAGGGCAAACCCAACACAGCTCCTGTTGGAAAGGATTGTGAGACTTGCATGGGAACGGCCCACACAGGCCTCTGGCTTTGGACACCCACTGTGCTTTTGTAGGTCTTTGAGCAGCGTTACCTTCGGGTCTGGTCACGTGAACTTCTTCGTCAGTGTTATCAATTGTTGACAAATTACCAGGCAAAAACTTCTGTCCCCCACATCCCAGGGATGCCACTGGCCAGAATCAGGCTTTCCCACTGCCAGGGTGGTAGGGGACAGTTTTCAAAGCAGGGCTCTGCCTCTCCAAAAGCAGCGGAGCTGGATCAGCCAGCCCACCCCGTCAGGAGGCTCTGTGTATCCCGTCCTCCTCCTCCTCCTCAGCACACCACGGTACTGCAGCAGCTGCAGGAAGGCGTCTTGCACATCAAGAGAGCATCTGTCTCCCCCAGATTACTGCTCCTCTGTTTTCCTTTTCACTCTAACCTAACGTGTGCATGCTTCTGGGCACGTACTGGGATTTCAACACTGTCAAAAGGGGCTAGTCTACCCTTTCTCCCAATCAAATTTCCTATTGCAGCACAAGCCTGTGTAAGAGTGTCCATGATCCAAATTTTACTGGTGAAATCTAACCTCTTTCACATTTCATTGGCCAATAATCAATAGGTCCCAGCCAGTGCTGGGGAAGACCAAGCAGCTGTACCTGCATGTCCCTGAAGAGCAGTCCTGGCAGCAGTTCCTCCTTCAGCACTGTAATTAATAGCTGAACTGCCATATCTTATCTCGGGACGTGAGGTCTGATCTCTCAGTGACCCAACTCCATCCCACCAGTGTCACTTCTGCCTGTAACTGCTTGGGGCAGTTTTTTTCCATCTGCTGCATTCCTGTTTGAAAGCAGCAGTCATCTGATCAGGACCTTGGTCAAAACATATTTCATGGGAAATAGCAATGGAGTAAAGCTCTTCCTTAATGGGAAGGAGCCTCATGCAGTTTGAAAGGACCCAGGGGAAGCAATGACCAAAATTCCCCATTGGATAAAAAGTTAGTGTTTTACTTGTTTTTTTTTCCTTTTTCCCACAAATGAAGTGATCCAGCTGACATCTGCCTGTAGAGACTTTCCCACCCATTCTTTCCCATCCTTTCTGGGATGCTGAGCATGAATTCAGGATGTGCAGAGCTGCAGCAGGTGATGGGAGCTGGGAGACCTGCAACCGCTGGGACCGCTTGGTCTTTCCAAGGTGTTCCCATCTGCTCCCCCCAGGCTCCCTAGCCCAGACCTGGGACACCAGAGCTCACAGCAAACCACTTTGACACTGTGCCTGCACTGGCATCGCTTTGTGACCAGCAGCCTCGGTGCAGGCTGACCAGCAGCCAAACGGGAGTCCATCAGAAGTTAGCTGGAACCAGTGTATTTCCACAAAACACTTCAGTTTGCATTCATCAGGCTCGTCCGATCAAACTGCACTCTGTGGCAGGAAAATCCCTTGCATGCCGGCGCGGGGCTGTGCGCAAGGTGCTTACTCAGCAATCTGGGAGGGGACATGGAGCCAGACGCCTGCCATGGGCAGGGAGCAGCCTCTGCCTTCCCTTCCCTATTTCTCCATGTGCATCCTATACACAAAACACTTCCAGGCTGGCTGCTCAGATGCAGCTGCTTGAAACATGCTCTCTAGAAACAGGAGTGTATGCAGGACTTTTTCTCCCATTTTGCTGCTCTAGTTTTCCTTTTTTTTTTTTGGAGCTAGTAAATATTTTTGTCTCGTGCGTTACCTGGCTCAAAGGAAAATCCTGACGTGTTATGGTAAGCTATAACTATGTGATCAACATTAAATCTCAGCAACTCACTCTCTGCTGCATTTAGCCGAATGGGGAGGGGAGAATTTGTTTGCTTTATAGCGCGATTTTATTTTGCTGTGTGTTCTTGAGAGTCAATGCAGCTGTTCAGGTGTAACGCAGAATATGGATATGTGCATACCAGCATTGCTCTATAAATCTGAAAGAGTTTTCCAGTGCTTCTTTCTTTTTAAGTGGCACTGATGTTTATATTTGTGGAATAACTTTGGTCACATCTGCTCAGAGTTCAAGGTGATGCTTGAATTGCAGATTTTCGGACAGGGTGTTTACACTTCGTTTGTGTATGTGTTCACACCACTGTTGCTTGAACTGCTATGTGTCCTGTCATTCCTAACTTAAGTGTCTTCTCATATTTTTCCTTTTACAGGAAGCTTTAAATAGCTTTTAATACAATTAACAGTCTTTAGGCTTGCCCTAAATCAGCATTGGTTTGCTGATAAGAGCTGTCAGTGCATACCGTGGAGGGTTTGTCCCTGGCAAAGCAGTTACCCTGGGTTAATGTTTGCTTTTTCGGGGGGAGGTGTCAAAATGATTTGTATCTGAAAAGGACGAATCCTTTCAGCATTTCTGGGGTGTCTTTTTATTTAAAAAAAATTCTTCTCAGTTTGTTCACCATGCCTTTAACAAAACATTTAAGGAAGCACCTCTCAATGCCTGTAAGATGTTTACATGAGACATAAAGGCTTGGGCAGCTGTTTGCATTGACGATCCCCGGCCACCATACAGGATGTAGACAGTGTGGAAGAGCAGGTCAGAACTGCCAGCGCCTCCAAAGGGACCCCAGGCTCCAGGAAAACAGCCTGTTCCCAGGACCGATGCTATTTTATATCCTTTGAGGTTGCAGCTCAGGATTCAAGGACCAGTCTGTGCTAATGACCAGGACCTTGCCCTTCCTCCTGCGTTGGCCTGGTCCCTGCTCATGCGTTGCTCCTGCACTCACCCCTCGGGATCTGGCTGCTGGGTCCCACTCACGGCAGCAGTGGCAGCGTGGGGCTCTGACTGCAAAGCACACCCAGGACCTTGTGGGCTGTGCTGGGGACACACGTTGCTTTGCCCGCCTCATCTCCTGCCCCATCCGTGCCCTCGGGGTAGATCTGTGCCCTCTGTGCCACGCTGCTGCCAGGCTTGTTTTCCCAGTTACCGTGAGAGCACTTAATGTAAACTGTTTCTGCTTTCATAACAGCTCTCTAGACTTCTAGTTTTAATTTTCTGTTTAATTCTGGAGCAACCTGAAAACAAGATTGGAAGTAATTACCGCTGTCCTGTGAAACCTGACGTGTTAAACAAGGACAATTAAAATCCACAGGCAGAACACTGTCTACTTTTGGGGGCAAACAATGCTGGGGAGAAAAATCAGCACAAGATAGGGTGGGGGGTCAGTGGGTCGGGACTGCTGGTGCAGCATCTGCCGGGAGCA
>NW_010207998.1:57356-72924 GCF_000695765.1 Mesitornis unicolor
AGAAGATTGAAAATCCCAACGGGAGAGCCCCAAGGATGTGGCAGGATAGATTTCCCCCAGTATTTAGCACCGAAGCAGCTATTGAAAGCCCAGCTGCCGGTCCGCCACGTCACTCTGATGACAAAACTGCTTTTCTGGAAGCACACCAGGATCTCAGCATGGTGCTGTGCTCCCAGGTTTTCCCCAACCAGCCGCGATGCCTGCTCTGCTCACTCCAGTAACTGCAGCTCCAGTGGGGTTCAGGGTTACACAAAGATTTAAGACTCGTAACCTCATTTCTGCAGCTGGGCTCAAAGCCACATGGTGGCAAGACTTTGGTCTTTCTCTGGGCCAGCTGGGGAGCCCATGCATCCACCCGAGGGGTTTGGTGGGCGGAAGCAAACGGTGGTTGTTTTGTAAATCAGAAGCTCATGTTGCGTGCCCAGGAGGCTGCGGTTGGCTCCTGCTTGGCCTGAGGGACAGGCAGGGGAGGACAGTGTGGATGGGAGTGATTTATGAGTTGTTTTCAGGTTCTCTGCTCCAGACAGGCTCATGGCTCAGTCTGATGGGTACGAGGTATTATCTCTGTGCTTGCCTGAGGAGCAGAAAGTGGTCCTGGAGCAGCCCTGGGCTTCCTAGCCTGGGACCAGCAGCTCCCACTGCCTCCTGGCAGCACAGGTCTAAGTCTGCAGAGAGAGGGAAACAGGAGGAACAGGGGACATGGCACCTTCCTGGGGACCGGGGCTGCACAGGTCTGCCCCATAAACCCTGCATCCCCTACAGAGACATAGCCACAGGACCTGGTTGTACCCAGTGCTCATGGTGCTGGGACCAGCCAGGTCTGCCAAGGGCAGCCGTGCAGCAGGCAATAGGGTGGCTCTGTGATCCCCCAGCTCCTACTGGGAGCCGTGTCAGAGCCTTCCTGCTCTGGAGATAACTTTTAGCTTCTTTTGCATTTCTGCCTGGATGTATTTATGGCCCCGTTTATTAACAGTTGTTGCTCCGCCAGCTTTGTGTCTTCATTTCAGTTCTTCCTGTAAAACCCTGGGGCGTTTAGCGGCAGAATTTGGGCTCTGGCATTCCAGGCTGGGCTCCTGATTTTCCTCCAGCATCCCCACAGCCTGCTCTGCACATCTCCAGCCCCTGGAGCCCACCTTCATTGCAGTCTGGGTCTCAGACACAGCTTCTCATGTTGTTCAGTGCCTTCTAATCCCTCAGCCTGCCTGGTATTTCTTTGTCCTACAAAAATTTGATGCACACTGGGTGTGCTAGGGTAGAACCTAGTCACTGCATTGTTTATTAAAAGCTGCCACCATGCCAAAATAAGAATGAAATTATTCTCACAGCCCATGGTTGGGCACAGGGCACGCACAGTTGTGGAAGAAATGGCTGGAGGAGCAGCGGACTCGGTGCGATGCAATGCCAGGAGCCAGCAGGTTGGGTACTCTTCTGTCAGGGCGTGCTCCCAGGGCAGGAGACGTTCTCTGCGCTGGCACGGTTTCAGCGTTACAGGAAAGGGAGATTAAGGGGATAAGTCAGGGGAGCCTCTTATGCAGCAGAGAGCCTGTGGTGGAGTAAGCTGGAAGGCAGAGGCAGTGCAGGACATTTGGCTTTCGGCTGGACAGATCTTTCTGGGAGCAGAACTGATGACAGATAGCAAAGATTTCAGCAGTGCCAGCTGCCCTGTTGGCTTACAGGACACAGGCACATTCAAAGGGCTGCTGTCTCTTCTTTGAGATGCCATCTAAGCCAGGATTAGTCTCCAACAGTAGCGATCAGCAAAGAAACAGGGAAAACCAAGGTCTCCACTCAGCTCATTGCTAGAAAGTCTGGATCACTTCCATCATTTCCTGAAGTCCCATGAAAGCTCTAAGTGTTTGATTTATTAATGCAAAGAAGGGATTTTTTTTTTCTTGCAACACTCAGTCTGTCGCCATTCCCCATGCTCCTCTTCCGAGCATGTCTCCTGATGGCGACAACCCCTTTTTGGTGCGGCTCGCAGAGCTGTACTGGAGGCCACACGCCTGCTGGGAATTGCCGAGTCTCTTGTGTCGGCGCCTCGGAAAGAGCTTGTTTAATGCAAGCTGTATAAAAGAGACCAGCTTCACTGAAACATGGGGCATTTAAGAGGCTTTTACAAGTCATTGATTTTTCATGCCACTGGCAATTTCAAAACCATCTCTCTAGATCAAATGAAACATGCTGTTCGATACCAAATGGTCTGTTCGTAGCTGGAGCCTTTTAGTTTTTATTTGGTTGAATAGGAAGCTACTTCTAAACATGGACCTGAATTGCAAAGTTGAAAGCTTTTATGCTGAGCTGTCAAATCCCAATATTTTAATATAGGAAGGCAGCAGATTGCTTGGCAGTACCAATTTAGCACAACTGGCATGAATGTGTCAAGTATATTTTAACCAAAAAGGATTTGTCCCATTTTTTGTACTTAGCTCCAGTAATGATCTTTGCCAACTGCTTTGCTGTTTGCAATGAGATGTTTCGGCAACGATGCTGCTCCTCCTTCATTTCCTCAAAAAAAAGCGGATTTTTACAGAAGTGCTTCTGCATGCACCTGCCCAGTGTATCTGTCAGAGGCCAAGGACCCAGCACAGGGGCTTCTCTGCTTTCTGAAATCTCTTACTCAGCCTGGAGGCACCCTTACAAGTGTGCCTTCCCTGGACTTTAGCCCTTTTATTAATCTTGCCTCTGCAGAGCAGCTGTGAGGCTTGGGAACCTGGCCATGATCCCAGAGGAGGAGGAAGCCCCTGCAAGATCTTTGTGAGCACAGGGTGACTCCAAGAGTCACTCACCCACCTGACAAATCCCAGAAAATCTCACTCATGAGCAAACCGGACAAGTCAGCAGCGCTTCCAAATACAGCGGTAATAGGGACACCAGCCACACCAGCATGAAAAAAATCCCTATGGCTTTGCTGATGCTGGGCGCAGTGGTGTTTGGCTGCTGGCACCATGGAGCTGTGAGGATGAGTGGGAGCAGGGACCAGAAGCGGGGGCCCACCATGGTGCTTGGAGACAGGGTTTGCCAGGGCACCCTCCCAGTTTCGTGCGGGGCTTGCTGGTGAGTCAGAACAAATTCATTTTTATTACCCCATTCTGCCATGAGTTTGTCATCATCTTATGCAAGAATTTTTTTGCAACTTAACCCCATCTGCAGAGCGGTTAATAAGCTGCAAGTCCCTGCCCCAAGCTCAAGACCGTGAGGCTCCGGTCCAGCACATGCAGGGATTTGCCCTGTGTTTCCCACAGCTGTGGCATCGCTGGCTGCTATACCCAGTACAGTCATCACGGGCCAAGGTCTGAGGTTTGCAGAGGGGTGCCCTGAGCCGCCACTCACTCTCCAATCCAGGGGCAGTGCCTCCGCTCAGTGTCGCTGGACCAGAGCACCCATCCTGCCCACCCCGCCTTGGCCCATCTCCTCCTCCAGCATCAGCATGGGGACTGAATTAACATTGGCAGGGGAGGAACACAGCGCCAGGTACCAGCACAGCAGCGCAAGGAGAGGGAAAGAAAAGTGTCTGCAGTTTGCAAAGGGAGCTGATGTGGGCAGAAGGGCAGCAGGAGGAGGTTTGGACGGGCAGGCGCTTTTCAGCAACAAGCTGCACTCGCTGTTCCTCCTCGTGTGCTCCAGCTGCATCCTGGAGTCCTATTGTTGCAAATCCCCAAAAAAGCATATTTTTTCCACCCTAATTTTCTCAGGAACTGACCCAGTTCTAGCACTTGGGAACTGGCATTCACTCCTCTGGCAAATGTTTCTAATCTGTTGCGAATGATCTGTCCAGTGTGACCTTTTCTGCTTAAGTAGCTTACACAATGCAGATACATGGATGTAAAATCCTCATCTTGCATAACTCTGAAAGCAGGGCCATACATTTACCAGCCACAAGGGACTTTTCTTCCCCCATTCTTTGCAGTAAGTAAGAAGCAAAAAGGCTGCGCTGTGCAATTGCAGTGAAGGGAGGACTCACCCCTAACCCCCTCACTCCCAAAATTCACAGGGTGCTCAAGGCAAAAGGGTTTGCCCTACCCATTTCTGCTGCTTTTTGCTTTGGAAAGATGAAAAACAAGGGGCTCTTCACCTGTTCAGTGGTATCCAACCACGAGCAAAGCCTCCATGGCCTTCTGGGGCTGTTTCCCAACCACAAGCTGGTGCAGATCAGGACAGTGGTGGGTCATGGCCTGCCTTGGTTCCCCACTTCAGAGCTCCCCCAGGACAAACTGGTCTTCATCGTTCAAGTGCTCTTCCTTGCTCTGACCTCTGTTTTCAAAGCTGTGGTCTCACCCAGCACACAGCAGTTGGATTCTGTTCCACGAGCCAGTTGCTGTAACCAGATATATGGGATCGCTTTTTATCTTTACCATAGCGAAAGGTAAAAAGATGCTGAAATTCTGCTTGCAACTGCCTTAAAAATTCAAAATGTTAAAAAGCGTAAAGAATGGTCATGCTCTCTCCGTTGGCACTCCTTTCATGGCATCTTATTGGCGCCAGACCCAAATTGCTGTGGTGTGATGAGAATGGCTTCACACCTGAGCCCTGACTGTGCCTGCCCCGCTCTGCACGGCCAACGCAACAGCCACGAGATGGACAGGATGACTGACAGGGGGACAGGAGCCTTGGTCCTGCCTTTGCTGCTCCAAAACATTCCCATCGACTCCAGCTGGGAAGCAACAACACATTAATTTGGACATCAATTCAAAGAGCAATACCCAAAAGGAAGGTGGAGAGAGATGGAGAGAGGTCTCTTCTCACAAGTTACAGCCAGTGGGACAAGAGGAAATCACAGAATCCCAGACCGTTAGGGATTGGAAGGGACCTCAAAAGCTCATCCAGTCCAATCCCCCTGCCAGAGCAGGAACACCCAGATGAGGTTACACAGGAAGGCGTCCAGGCGGGTTTTGAATGTCTGCAGAGAAGGAGACTCCACAACCTCTCTGGGCAGCCTGGGCCAGGGCTCTGTCACCCTCACTGAGAAGAAGTTTCTTCTCAAATTGAAGTGGAACCTCCTGTGTTCCAGTTTGTGTCCGTTACCCCTTGTCCTATCATTGTTTGTCACCGAGAAGAGCCTGGCTCCATCCTCGTGACACTCACCCTTTATATATTTATAAACATGAATGAGGTCTCTCCTCAAATGGCATCAAGTTGAGCCAGGGGAGGTTTACGTTAGACGTCAGGAGAAGCTTCTACACTGAAAGTGTTATCAAAGGCTGGCACAGGCTGCCCAGGGCAGAGGTGGAGTCACCATTCTTGGATGTATTTAAAAGCTGTCTAGACACAGTACTCAGGGACATGGTTTAGA
This sequence comes from Mesitornis unicolor, assembly GCF_000695765.1. Classification (NCBI taxonomy): domain Eukaryota; kingdom Metazoa; phylum Chordata; class Aves; order Mesitornithiformes; family Mesitornithidae; genus Mesitornis; species Mesitornis unicolor. The sequence goes on from NW_010207998.1 coordinate 62,647, forward strand.
AGTGGGCATGGTAGAGTTAGATAACAGTTGAACGCGATGATCTTAAAGGCCTTTTCTGACCACAGCGATTCTGTGATTCTAAGCCTTGTACAGGTGCTTGGAGGGCAGTTTTCTTCCTAAAAAGAAGTGCCCCTTCAGTTCCTGATGCTGTTTCTCATGCTCTCATTATATCTGAACTGTTTCTCAATCTGCCCAAATTTGGCCATGGGAAGATCCAGCCTCAGCTGCAGCCTGGCGCTTGTTGAGGCACACACCCCACAACTCCACTCTTTCTGAAACATCCTTTATTGTCATAAAGGAAAAAAACATAAGGGAAAACTTCTTTACTGTGAGGGTGACAGCCCTGGACAAGACTGCCCAGAAAGGTTGTGGGCCACCTTCTCCGGAGACATTCAAACCCGCCTGGACATGTTCCTTGGCAAGGCTAAAAAGGGTCATCTGCTGCATTGATGTGCCTAGCTCACAGAAGAGAATATTTTTCCATATTTCCTGCAGAGTCCTGAGAGGCAGGAGCAGCTGGATTGACTCTGGAGACAGCAGAGCCAGCAAGCTTGGGGGAGGCATTGTGGTGGGTCAAACTGGGGCTGGCCCTGGGGACCACCAGCCAGGGCTGCCTGGGCCAAGGCGCTGCGTGGGGCTGCAGCTCCCAGGTGTTGGGGAGTCCTGGCACGTCCCCCCCAGTGTGCTGCTGTCAATGCGAGGGGCTCAGGCAACCTCCATCAGACAGCCTGAGATGATTATGCCATGTGGTTTTCATTTTAATGAATCATTTAAACATTTCAAACATACCTTCGACCTGCTTGAGCACAGTTATAGCAACAATTAACGCCAACACTTCATAAATCCCAGCCGTGTCAACTCTGGTGTTAGCTTAGTAAAACTTTTGGTCGTGTGGCAAGTGCCATAACACTGCAATGTGGCATCTGATCCCTGACAAGAACAGCCGAGCCTCTTTAAAAACCTCCAGATTTCAATGAAATGCAAAGTTTTGAGCAGAGCCGCTGTAAAGTTGCTGAGGAGCTCAGCACGCCAGAGCCAGGCAGGCTCCTGGGTGGGGAGATCCAGGTAAGAGCACTTTGCTGGTTTTAAATCTTTCTGTGCAAGCCTTTGTTTATTTTTTATGAATACCATGTGAAACCATGTGAATACATTAACATTAACTGTGCTGGAAATGGAAAAAGCTTCCTCCGCTAACGTTCGTGCGCAGACCTTGGATGCTGTTGCTCACCAGCTGTGAGTTAGCGCTGCTGCTTTTTCCCCGTGCTGTGAGCAGGCTCTCCTCATCACGACATCCTGGTACTGAATTATGAGACCTTTCTGAGGCAGAGACTTCCGCAGCCAGCCAGGTTTGTGCAACACAAATTTTACATTGTGTTTGATATGTTAAGAAGTAATTCCAGTCATTTCTTCTGGCTGGAACTTCTTATTTCACAGAGAAACAAAAGAATTACTGGTAGTGCTTATACTTATGTGGTGGACTTGGGAGGGAGGGGGAGATTCTGTGAATTCTGTATTAATTTGAATTGAAAATACCTGTTAAAATTGTCTTGTATATTTAATTGCTGCCACATGTTGCCAGTTAGAATTTATGGTTAATTTAACCTTCCCTCCAGTACAGCCTGTCTCCTCCAGCTCCCTTGAGCTACTTCTTCTTCAAATGATGGGGCTTTTGTTGGCCCCAAACCTCAGATTTCCCAAGGTCAAGCGTCTAACTTGAAGCTGTGCCATTCAGCAGACCCCTATTTTTGTACTGTTGTGCTGTAGCCATGGGTGCTGAGGGGTAAGCACCCATGGCAGAGTACGGCCTGGGAGTGCACCCTCCATAGCCAGGGCTCCACAGACAACATAAAGTGAATTTGTCGTGTGAAAGGGGCTCAGAGATGCAGTGTATGTTCACGGAGATGTTGCCAACTTCTTAAAGAAGCAGAGCTCAAGCAGTGGCCTCAAGCTTTCAGACAGATTGATACCTGCATCTATATCTCTCTATCTTCTTATCACTAACTAAACTATACCTATACCTATACCTATACCTATACCTATACCTATACCTATACCTATACCTATACCTATACCTATACCTATACCTATACCTAAAGGTAAAAAGTAAAGATTTTTTTTTCTTTTTACCTGTAATCCATGCACTTTCTGGCATACGGAAGCAGGCTGAGCTGGTGTATCTGTAGGCAGCAATTCCTACTTACCTTTAGCATTAAATTTGAAGGAAGGAGAAGCCTCTCTGGAAACTCTGCTCTTCTCTCCCTCTTAGTCCCCATCTTCCTTCCAGCAGACCCGCTCAGGAGGAGAAATTTGTCCCCTTCAAAATTGATTCTGACCATTGAGAAGACTTCTCACAAGCATTCCTACCTTTTCCTATTTGTTGGTGAATCAGAAGGAAATTCTCTCTCTGCATTTTTTTCAATTACTATTAGTCACCAAATCCCGAAACAGGAAAGCCAAAAGCACTGGTGACTGTGGTATGAGACAGGTCTGTTTATTGGATAAGGCGAGGCTCAGACATGCTGTTGTGGGGTTGTTTTTTTGTAAACTAACATGTCACTTATCTGAGGCACGTCAGGTCAGTGTTGTCTGCATCACTCTGCGGCTCAGTGACTGAAACGCGGGCTGACGTGCTTGCAGAGAATGTGCTTATCTAGCCAGAAACTAGTTCAAACATAGCCAAAGTCATCCGTATGTTGTCATACCCAAAAGTTAGAAACAGGAGCCCTCTGGGAAATGATTAATAAGACTTGGTTAATGAGTAAAAAGGCTCTTGTTGTCAGGGCTTACCCCACAGAGGGAATGCCAGGACCCCATCAATGTGCTGAAGCCTCTCAACTCCACTTTCTCTCTCCAGCCCCCTCATACGTGTGCCGCAGGACAGCTTTTCTGACACCTTCCAGCGGGACCGCCGGACCTCCCCCCTCCACATGGCTCTGCGGTGGCTGTATGTGCTCTCGGTGGTGCTGGCATGGGGCTGCCTGGTGCTCTCCTCCTTCCACACTGCAGGTAAAGCCCAGTGCGACGCTCACGTCGCTGCCTAATGCGTGCTTCACGTTAATGCGAGCCTTGATGAAGGTAGTCCTTCTGCCAAGCCTTTTCTTGTGTGTGTGTAATAGCGAGTGCCCGGTCAGTTGTGTAATCAATTCTGTAAATGTGCTGTGTGCGTCGCGGGTGTTTTTCTGAGTAATTTCAAAAGGAGCAGAAAATGCCTTTGGTGCACAACAAATACATAGTTTGATATAGAGGTATCAAATATAAATGCCACTTGGACACATAAATGCTCCTTAGCGTGGTCCCAGACAGTCTACGCTAGGTGTAAGAAACACAAGACTCATTCATAATTGAAGAATAATGCTTTCTTCTAAAAAAATATTGCTCTGCAAGCTATCACCCATGCCAGTGGCACTTCAAACATCTCTTTGCTGCACCACCCCCACCGGCCCAAGCCCCTTCAGGCTCTGGTAGTGGGGATTTTGAAGTCAAAAGCTTTCCTTCTTCAGAGACATGGCAAGCAGGTCTGGCCCTCCCTGCTGCAGTTGCTGCATGGTGGAGAGCTGCAAATTTGGCCAGGAGGGCATGGGGAGGTTCCCTGTTCTGCCAGCATGCAAACATGCTGCTGTCACAACGAGCAAAGCTGCATTGCCTTTAAAACATGCTTCTCAAGACATGACGGTGGCATGCACCTCTGTGACCAGCGTGGAGAAGTGCAGACAGAGAAGGTATGGGGGTGGCACCTGACAGGCTGACATCTTCCTCCTGGCAAAATAGGCAGAAAATTGCAAAACTGCCCCAACCTGAGGCCCTCATGGTAGGGGTCGGTGGGGAGGCTGGGAAGGAGCAGGACGTTCGTCAGCCAAGCTGCCATGGTCCAGGATGCGTGTGGCCCGTGCAGGTTTGAGGATGACAGACGAGACTGTGTGTACAAAGCAAATCTTTATTATAAGTGACAATAATGTCATTGGGCTGAAGGACATAAATCAGAATATCTACTACACGGTGTAAGTGCTATAGCAACTACTTATGGATTTGCGTTTACTAGATCTAGAACAATAACTAAAGTAATGTTTTAAAGCTAGCTTAGTTATTAAATAGGGATTGATGTTACTTACCCTGTCCGATGGTGGTGGGTAGTTCCCTTTCTCTCAGCCTCTGAGCAGTAACCGTTTGAGGGGTGTCCCTGCTCAAAGGGAGGATGATCAAAACCCCTCACAGGGGAAGTGTGTCAGGATCCTGCCACATCAAGAGTGGGACATGGCTTTTATGGAATAAAGTGATCGCTTGTCAGTCACACGTTGCTAAGCTCAACCTCCTTGCTCAGAGAGCCTTCTAGCTTAGCAAAGTACTTTTTATCTCATAAGGACAGTCTCTCCTTTTATCAGTCTTTTATCTTCATCTCTGCCTGAGCCTGGCCAGTCCAGAGTGTTTTCCAACACCGTGGCACAGCGTGGCTTTCTGGCATCGCTGGCAGTTTTCTGTCACCAGAGAGCACCCAGAGGGAAGCGGGTGTCGAGTCTTTCCCCTCCCAAGGCAGAGCACCCTGCTGCAGTGTGCAGCCAGCACAGAGCTGCCTGACTCAGTGCCACGCAAAGCAGGTAGAGAAGTTGGTTTTTTTTCCTAAGAAACATTCAGGAGCAGCTTTCCTTCAAGACTAGATAACAAAACAGAGCCTTTCTAGTCCTGTGTTCTGTGTGAAAGATATGAGACTGGTTTGTCATGTAATACTGTGAAAATGAGAAACTGCAAGAGGCAGTGCTGACATTTAAATAACAATCAAATACCAAAAGGCAAGCCACATCCCAAAAAGAATCTTTTCAATTTCCTCTGAAATCCAGTCAAAATTTATTTTGCAAGAATTGCTTTTTACAGCGCAATTGTGAAGAAAAAAAATGCTACTGTTTTGTTCAAACTCAGGATGGAAACAAATTTCAGAGCATTATCATTTGCAGTCAGAAATTCCATTTTTTGACCAATCTAATCCTCTCCTGACAGCTTGTCACGAGGCTCGTGTTGAAGAGTAGTGGCTTTTTGCTTCCTTGTTTGTGTAGCTGTGAGGCTCAGCATTTACCCACTCCGGAGCAGCTTCCCGAGCACAGAAGAGCCCCCAGCATATCTCCTTCGCCTGCTATGGAGATCACCCTGTCAGCCACCAGCACAGGGTCCGACTCCAGGCCAGGGTGTGCTGGCGTTGTGGAAGCCTCCCCTCTTCGCCTTCTTCCCCCTCCCTCCTCAGTGTGGCTATAAATGGCCATTTTGGACGAGCCACTCATTCATTTTTTAGCACCTGTGGCTCTCTGAGCATTCCCACAGACTTGCAGTCCCCTGCGGTGGGTGCAATGCCCACACCTTACCCTGTTCCCACCTCTGACGCTCACCAGGAGCCCACCTTGAGCCCTCTTTGTGCAGACAGAGCCGTCCGTGCCCCTGCTCCCCCTCCTCTGCCCGTGCTGGGCCATCTGTGCCCATCATAGCATCGTTATATCAGACCTTTGCCTCCTGCAGGAACACAGGACTGCTGCATACAAGATATCACACATGCAGGACCATGTCCCATTGTCCCCAGAGCTGGAGCACGCCTACCACCACCCTCCAAACCCAGGCTGCATCCATGAGCCTCACAGGTTACACAGAAAAACACAGAATATCTACTTTTTCTCCAAATTATTATATTGTTCCTTGCCCCAGCACCTTCCTCAATATGTGATATCCTACTTTGCCATCTAACGTAACAACAAATCTCCCACGGAGCTTTCCGTGCTGGGAAATGTGGGATCTTAAGACTGTTCCTGCGGTGTGTGTCATTTGGGAGAGTTCCCTTAGAAGAAATAAATCCTCCAACAATGTTCTTGGCAGACCTTCCAAGGAGCACATTAAAGTTTGATTTATATCACCATCTTCCACTGAAAGATATTCTCAGAGTCTGCTTTCACGATGGATTGATTGATAAAGCGATGAAAAAGGTGGCAGAAGTGCCAGTGACCTGGAGGCGGGACTCCCACAAAGAAGTGGTCTCACTGGGGGTCTGACACTGCCAGGAGATGGGCTCCAAATCACCGTGAAAAAAGTGTAGTGCGCAAGGAATGTGTAGAAACCCCAAAGGATAATCTCTTCTCTAGACAGTGGAGAAAAATGACCTTAGACATAACAAAAATTGACTTTGTTTCAACTAATAAAGCTGAGTGGCCAAACACCTTTTGTCATGTGAATGACAGCTCCATCCAGAGCTGGGCTTTTACAGAGCACGTCTTAGTACAGACCGCATCCATAATATATGCTGATTTACTAACATATGGCAGCACTTCGCAATAGCTTCATAAAAGCCAGATTTGCTGTAAAAGCACATTTTCGTATAGCTGATAGATGTCCAAAATAGGAATGATTTTAACACTCTTCTTTTCTGCTTATATGTGGGTTTTGTCTTGGTTTTTCATTAATCTTTAATATACTTGAAAGGAATATTTAAAGTAATATGGATGATTTGTGTCTGTTACAGTTAGGGAATACAAATTTCCCTGACAGCACTCTGTGATCTGTCACCGTATGTTGGTGCATGTGCTGAACACAACATTTGCAAGGACACTTGTCCTGACAGTTGATAAATGTAATGAGTTGAAAGTAAGAAAATACAGGGCTTGAAAGGTCATCCCAGGATAGTGCTTTTGCTAAAAACAGCTTGGAAAAGAGTGCCAAAGATGTGCCTTTTCAATGGTCCTTGAGTGCTTTCTCAGAGCATCAGCAAAATCTAGTTTTTGAGTGCTGGGCAGGAGCAGAGCTTGTACTTGTTTGTTGGGAACAGACTCTTAAATAGCCAGAGCTGGATCCAGACCAGCCCATGCTGCAGCTGCATTTGTCATGTCATCAAATTTCAGGACTTTCTGTTCATTTGTTTTCTTCACATCGACACTTCGCTTTACCCCATGCTTTGTTTTCATTTTAGTTGCTCCCCCACAAGACCTTCAGATCACTGATCCTGGACTCTTAGGTTCTCTGGATATAGAGTGGAAACCTCCACCCAACATACAAAACTTCAATGAATGCACAGTAAAATACAAGTTTGAACACCGCAGCACTGGTGACAGAGACTGGAAGGTAAGAGAAAGCACCGCTTCATCCTCTTAAATCCAGGCTATTGCTCTGCCTTTAGTTCCTGCATAGGTTTATGTTTGCACTTCAAGGAGGAGGGGAACCAAAGCAGATTCAGCTTTCCATGAAAAAAGCCAGGCTGTTCCAGCAGTTTGAACCTTTTGCCAGACAGGAATGTGCTGTGAAATGGCACAGCTGCAGCAGCAGTCGAAGAAGGGGATATTTCTGTCAGAGGGTGTGGTGCTTGCTGCCAAAAATAATCCAGTAACATCCAGCAGCGTTGCTCATTGTAAAAGGCACTACGCTTTTTAGAAAGTCTTTACAGGGCTTGAACTGAAACCCAGTGTCCATAGACCCTTAGGTGAATAAATAGTGGTGATTAATTAAAAGATTAAATTTCATTACTTATCCTAATGCCCTAACATTCCCTTTATCCAGAAGTGTGTTTCTAATTGCCATTTGCTCTTGTCTTTGAGACACGGTTGACACAAACTCAGCCCTGTGATAAAATTGTCAGTCTTCTCTCCCTGATGTGTAGCAGGGCAACAGCAGACAGGCACAGTACGGGAAAGGCTGTAGGAATGTATTTTGGGAGTGCTTAGAAGATGAAAGCTGCTGCAGGTTTAGGAAGGTAAATTGAGTGGGGAGAGGAGAAGCTCAGCATCAGGCTGTTTGGCTGACACAAGGTACTGACAAACACATGAAAAATATGCTGAGGATGTCCCCCAGCGACCCAAAATACAGATCTGTGTCCTGAAAATAAAGGGAAAAGTTTTTGCACAACCCTAAAGCAGTAGTGCCAGAGAGATGGCAGCTCAGGAGACCAGGGAGGGTGAGCAAGAGCCATCCCATCAGGTTTGCAGTGCTGTGGACTCCAGCCTCTTGGTGTGAATGGTTTTGGCAAGTCCTGGTCACCCACTTCATCTGCCCAAGCAGCAGAGCCAAGGCTGTGCTCAGCCCTCACACAAATGGGGCTTGGCCCAGCCATCCCCCAGGAGCTCCGTGCCTCCCACCCTGCAGCCGCCAGGGCATGGAGAGGGCTGCTTCGCTCCGACATCCATCACGGAGCCCATCACGGTCCCAGCCACACAGCAATGTGCAGCTGTGCAGATTCTTCTGTGGTGATTTTTAACTGGCATTTCAAAAACACAAAGGGGAGGGAGGAAAAAATATGCAGTTTTTAAAAAAACACATCGGAATTCCCTAAATCATGAGTAATAATAGTGTCTTATAGTAGGCAGAGCTGAAAAGTGGGAAAAAATATCACCTCTGGTACCTTGTGAAAACCTTGACCCCAGATAAGGCCACAAAGAAGGGTCAGTCTGACAAAAATTCACGGGACATCAGCAGAAGCAAAAGGCATCGATGTCTGTTAGCAACACATGGCTCAAGGCGGCTCTTACGCTCTGGGCCTGCTGACAAAAAGCCAGGCTGTGGGCTGTGCAGCCGCAGCTCCTGGTGTGGTTGTGCTTCCCATGGGAAGGTACAAAGTGACAAGAATAATTCCTTTCTGGTTATCTCCTGTCAGGAATCAGTGCCTTTTAGCTGGATTTACAGTGGTATCCTCCTCAGAGCCTCCCATGTGCTCCAGGCCAGTGGGGATCCCTTGGCCCACAGTTTGCCCTGTCTGGTCATTGCTGTGGGGTGGAGAGGCTCCAGCCAGCCAGGCTGGGCAGAGCAGGGGGGACCAGAGTGCTGGAGCAGCACTGGGCAGGAGAAGCAAGACGGAAACATTTGTGCACACCAATGATCCCACTTGTGGCTAGTGCAGGAGCAATGGCAGCTAATTCTGTGGTCCACTTAGCGACACAACTGGTGCTTATAAAATCTGTCTTTCAACCAGGTTATTTTTACTAGGAAGCTGAAATCCAGAGTTGGATTTGACCTCAGCAGGACTGCTGAAGTGAAGGTACGGACACTGCTTGAGGGACAGTGTACGGATGGCATGGAGGTGCAAAGTGACTGGATTTATGCCACCTTTCAGGTCCCGTTGCAAGGTTAGGAGCAGCCTTCGGTGCCTGGCGTGGTTTTGCACTTTGCATGAGCCTGTTGCATGAACTGCTACTGGTGTGAGGGTTGCTGGACAGCCAAGCCATTGCAGGGCTTGTTGAGGTGTCAGACACTGGAGCATCTCTGCGTCCACTGGCTGTGGTGTTGGTTTCTGGAGACTTGGGGCTCCTTTTCCTCTGCCTGTGGCCTGGCTTTGCTAGGTTGCTCTGCACAAGCCCCACTGCTGAACAAAAAGGTCAGATATGCATCTTTCTGCTCTAAGTACAGTGAGCTGGCTTTTATAGAAAACAGAGCCCTTGGCAGCAAAACTAACAGTGACCAGCCTTCTCTCTCCTCTCCTCTCCTCTCCTCTTCTCTTTTCTCCTTTCTTTTCTTTTCTTTTCTTTTCTTTTCTTTTCTTTTCTTTTCTTTTCTTTTCTTTTCTTTTCTTTTCTTTTCTTTTCTTTTCTTTTCTTTTCTTTTCTTTTCTTTTCTTTTCTTTTCTTTTCTTTTCTTTTCTTTTCTTTTCTTTTCTTTTCTTTTCTTTTCTTTTCTTTTCTTTTCTTTTCTTTTCTTTGTCTTTCAACTACAGCACACAATTGTTCAAAGGTGTAAGATGATATTTCTGCTGGGCCTGACTGGTATGTTCCTAAATAGTAGTTATTTCCTTCTCATTTGACAGGAAAACTGGAATCAGAGGTTCAGAATTTCCACTGCATCTATCATGACTGGGAATACCTCAAGTGCACTTGGCAACCAGGTCCCCGTGCTCCTCGTGACGTACATTATGGACTCTATTATTGGTACGTATCAGCAAAATAGAAAGACATCCAGACAGCAATCAAGCAAACCTGTCAGGGTACTAAAATGTCACAGTAAATATGCTTTCAAGGCTGGCAATGCTATTACACGATCCTCCCAGAATAAGCAGAAATAATGCCCCAAGCAACATGTGCCTTCTGGCAACTAAATACCAAATCCCTGCTTGCTTCCTTAAAATCAGACTTGTGCTGACCTTCTCCTAGGGGTGCTGCTCCCTTCCTCCTTTCTCTTTTACCCCCCGTTGTGGAGTGCTTTCTGCATCATGTCCCTCAGGAAGCCTTGTGCTTTCCCTTTGTAGAGCATACCCCGACCATTCTGGCCACACATTTTCCTTGCCCACCGTGCATATGCCTCTATAGGATAGGATTCAGCAGGGGGTCACCAAAC
>NW_010207998.1:72955-91220 GCF_000695765.1 Mesitornis unicolor
CAGTGAACCCTATACAAAGAGCATGGCTTCTTGGCAACTCCCAGTTTTACCCTTCAAATATATTTTCATAGCCTTGGCACGTCTCATACCAGCAAACATGCTGTGAAAAGGTAGTAATAATGCATGTTTCTCAGTTGTTTCTTTTCTACTGCTGCCTAATGTTTCTGTTCTCCAAGAAAAACAAAGCTAGACTGAACGTTTTTGGAGAAAGTAAATGCTGTATTTGTGCTTCAGTTCCTATGATGCTATGGTAAGGATGACGTTAGGATATCACTGGGTTTCATGCCTTTGGGCTACGTGTAGAAAACCACTTCTGCTTTTTTTCAAAGAATAGTTTTCATGTAGCTCTTGGATATAGTATTCAAAGCAGAAACAGTGAGTTAAAAACAATTTGCTAACAACAAAAGTCTGCTTGAAGGAAACCATGGAAATTCATGCTTCGTTTCTAAAAAAAACCCACAAAAACAAACAAAAAAACACCCCAAAAATCAAACCAAACCAAAAACAAACCACAAAAAAAACCCACCCAACAAACCCACCCTTATTTAACTGCCTGTCAGACATTTGGATTTGGGTCCCACTGTACAAGGAGAGCAGGTAGGAACACAGCTATGGCATCCTTTGATCCCTGTCACTTAATTTTTCTAGCGCTGCCACATGAAGCTTTCCCCCAAGCATGATGTGCTGTGTAGGGGAAACTTCACTGGGTGTGGAGCACAGACCCAGTGCCAGGGTCACCAGGGAGCCCAGGACACCAACCCAGCAGGACTCTGCCAGGGCCATTGGAAACACAACCTGGCACTGCCAGGAGTGGGCCAGCAGCTGAGCTTTGGGGAGGCCACCCCCAAGGCAGGAGGCAGTTTGAGAGGACAGGGTTGTCGTTGCACATAGCAAAGCACCAGCAAACCCCGTCCTCACTCGACGCCTGTGGTTCATTAGGTGCAGTCCCAGCAGCTCATTAACACTCATTACACTCATGGCACACGTCACCTGCCACAAACTGCTGCACTTTTGGCTTGGGAGGGTACATTTCTGCAGCTTCAGAGTTGATGGCTGATGGTGCCGTTAGTGCTCCATGGGACGATGGGTGTCTCCATGAGGAGGGCCCAGATCCTGCCCCAGCTCCACTCACACACTGGCACCTTGTGAGGCCTCTTGTGCTCCAGGAATGGGCTTGGGGAGAGGTTGATGCAGCCTGCAAACCAACCTGGGAAGCCATCTGCGCATGCTAATTTGGTTTTATTCCTTCCCCACACTTTTCCCATAGCAGAAGTCCAAGTGACCAATGCCTAACACTGTGCTTTGGATTACTTGTGAAAGGCAAAGGGTGGGTGGGTATAGGTGATACTCAAGGCTTAGGTCCAATCTTAAAAAAAAAAAAAGGCCAAATGCCATTGCTCTTGTTATTTTTTCTTTGTTTTCCAAATACCCTGCTAGGTACGAGGGGCTGGCCCACACAGCGCAGTGCGATGACTATATTCAGGATCATGGTATAAACATCGGCTGCACGTTGCAAAATCTGACCCAGGCAGAATATAAGGATCTGAGCATTTGTGTGAATGGTTCGGCAGCAGCCACCTTGCTACGGCCGCTGTACGTCACCCTTCGCCTCCACAACCTAGGTAATGCTGGCACCAGGGCTCTGGGGACCCGCATGGCCACCACGCACCCGAGGGTCACATTTTGCACAAGGGATTTCAAACAAAGTTGTGTAACTGTAGATGGGTGGCTGTAATGTGTCTGGGTGGACTTCGCCCGCCCTTCTGGGTGGACTTCCAGCAGTGTTTGCAGGCGAGCAACGCCACTCTGTACCCAGGCGGGTCAGTGGGTGCCTCTGAGTGTTGCGCTCGGTAGTTGGACACCATTGGATATAAATGGTCTGCTGGAGAGATGGCAGAGCAGCTATGGGGTTTTCAGCTCTAGCAGCACTGCCGCAGAGGTGGCTTCATTTATTCCTGCTCGACCTGAAACCGTTGCTCCACTTCTGCAAGCACAAGAGAGATCTTTGGGCTTTATCGTTCAAACCAAGCAAAGGGCTGGGAAGAATTGCATGCAAGGTGTGATGGGGTCTGCCATAGCATGGCATATAACCCAATACACCTACTTGGTCTTTATTTTGGGCACTGCTGATGCACTTACCCACATGTAAATATCAGGAGGATAAACAGCTGGTGCCCCAGTTAAGCCACTGGGCTAATAAGCAAGATTTCTGAATTCAATTAGTGTTACCATGTCCTTCATGTGTGGCATTGAGCACCTGACACAAACCAGAGCCTCCCCTGGGATGCAGAGTGTCAGGCCAATGCTGCTGTGGTGCCTCGCTGCAGGGCACGGGAGGGCTGGCTGGCTGTGCTGCTGAGCACAACACTCACACCCCAGCATTTCCACATTTTCCTGCACCACAGTGCAGAGCAAGGCCCTAGCCTGGCCCACGTGTCAGGTTAAAATAACCCAATCCCCACCTCCAGCCTCAGTGACATCCTGCTTCTGCAGCATCGTCACCGATAACGAAGGGAGCTCAGAAATCCCACCAACAGGAACAAGGGGCAGAGGCTGGCGGGGATGAACTGAAGCCTTTCCCACCAGGAGCTGTTTGATTGCACCTCTCGACCTTCTCTCTCCGTGTTTCCCCCAGCAAAGCCCTCGCCCCCAGAGCAACTGGTGGTGTCCATGTCTGCGTCTGAGGAGCTCCACATGACGTGGAGCCCGCCGCGTGGTGAAACACCGCCCCAGTGCCTGGAGTACGAGGTCCAGCTGGCAGAAGATCGGGGGCAGGCCAAGGCTGCCTGGGCGGTAGGGACAACACACATGGGGAGGGGAAGGGGCAGGGGAGCCCTGCCTGATGGCTGGCAGTGGGGAGGCATGCCAGAAATTCGGGGTTGGCACTGAGTTGTGGATGGTGTGTTAGTTACCCTGTGCGTGGACTGTGCAGATGTTAGCTGATGCTGCTGGTGGGAAGCACCGACCCGCTGCTCCACCACACGTGCTCCTACTTAACAGCCTGACCTCCAGCCACCACATTTGCTTTGGCTGTAACAGATCCCAGCGCTGGCCCCTGAGCAATCGCTTTCTCAGGCCTCCTGCCTGTTATCTCAGAAAGCTGCCATCGCCAAAACGGAAAAGTTGTTGTGGTTTGTTCTTCAGAATATGGGGCAGAAATTGGTCCAATGAAGCTACAATTCTAACCTCTATAAAGAAGTGGCCTGGGACACAGTACAGCTTTTATGCATGGTGCTTTTAACTTGTGCATTATCCAGGTGCAGTTTTGATAGCAAAAATGGCAAGAACTAATTAATCACAGAAAACATCTGAAGGACATATTTTTTTCTTTAATTGCCATATTCTACACATGAGCCATCTTAGCTAATTTAATGAAAGGCTCCATAAATCAACAGGCATAAGTGGCAACATGCATGGTGGTCTCCCCCAGAACGTATGTATTTTCGGTAGATTCATCTTCACAATCATCTTATTGGGCATTAGCTGGTCCAAAACTATTATGAAATGATTTAAAACTGCCAAAATGTAATCCAAGGGTTTGCAGAGCCTGAAGAGTATGTTCAGAAATATCAAGTCATGCCAGAGAGCAACTGCGGTGGGATGTAATCCCTTAACATTTGTTCTCTCTGCTTTGTTTCTCAGTCTGTGTCAACCCAAATGGAGACTGCTTTAACAATTTCCAGAGCAAATCAAAGCCGCATTTCATGTGTTCGCGTCAGGGGAAGAACAAATATTTTCTGTGCTGACCAAGGCTTTTGGAGTGAATGGACACAGGAGTGTTTCCCAGGTATGAAACCCCAAGTAACCAGCGTTTCTTTTACATCCTTGATAAAGTTCATTTGCTGACCATGCGCTGATGGCTACCACGGGCATCTGCTGGTGTCCAGGACTGGAGATGGGACCGTGGTTTACTTACACTCTCAACCCACTCCAGCACAGCCATTCCCACAGCTTTGCACCTCCAGTGCACTTAGCAGGCAAGCCCAAAAATATTAACACTTCTGCACCAGCACCTTTCCCCACTGTATGGGGACAGCTGTGATGGAGATGGGACATCTTTGTGAGAGATGGCATGTGGCACTCAGAGTCTCTCTGCAGGTCATCCCCCTGGCTGCCCTACAGCATGGATCAGGGCCTTTGCACCCCATAGGCTCTATAGGGCTGCCCTCGTGTGCGCTGGCTCTGGGGCAAGACGCAGAAGGCAGGGAAGAGGCACATAGCAGTGGCTACATATATATGTATTACGTTTGTGACCTTGAAGGAGTATGTTACTGCATATGGTAACAGATACTTGGCATATGTTTTTAATAAATAGATAAATAAACAGAGAAATAACAGTAGGGTGACAAACCTGGACACATGGAGTTTGTGTCTGAGCCCAAGCTTTGTAAGAGGTGATATGAGCTGTTGTGGAAGCTAGCATTTTCTTATTTGCTATCATTTATCTTTGCAGTTCCCAGAAAAGAGGACAAGCAGCTATTTATCCTCATTCCCGTCATTCTGGGTTTGTCAAGTAGCCTCCTAATATTTATGTTGATTGGCCAGTGCAAGAAAAGGTAAGCACCAAGGCATCCTGTCCATGCAATGTGCTTTTATGTGGGTGTCTCGGACTACAGTTATAAATGAACCAACATATTCTGTTCTAAGACCCAAACATCCATAGATGCTCTAAGACTGGACAACAGTTTATTTTCAGGAAACAATATTGTCAGTGTGGCTTTTTCTGATATGAAATGCCTCACAACAACCCATAAACTCACAGCAGAGACCCAAATCCTGCTCAAACAAGCCCAGACTGCTTCTGGTAAGTGGACCAAAATTACTTGCCTGCACAGCAGCATAAATAATGCCATTATTTTGCCCCAGACCAGTCAGGCAGAAGAGATTTGTACTGGTTGTGTTAAAGAAGTGCCATTTTTATGGTCTAAGGCCTCATTCTCTTTGTGCTCCCATCCCAGTCATTTGCATCCATCTCAGTGACGGCACATGGGGAAAGCAGACGCAGTGGATGAATTTGCCCGTATCCAAATTATTGGTACTGATGACATTTTCTTCAGGTCTGAAGGATCACTTAGAGACAACTGATGCCCTGGTACTGATAACTATTATCTTTTCCTTACGGCCATATAGTTTAAGCAAGTAGGTAGCTTTTCTAATACACCTTTTGAGGCATCACTGATGAGGGAGAACTGACTATAGAAATACCTTCGCATTCACAGAATCACAGAATCTCAGGAGTTGGAAGGGACCTTGAAAGATCATCCAGTCCAACCCCTGCCAGAGCAGGATCACCAGACCAGGTCACACAGAGCGTTGTCCTCAGGGATGAATTAACACCTGTGCAGAGTCTGAGACATGCAGTCCTTCATCTTTGTTTTGCATCTACCTTTCAAACGTTTTGGTTCGTGAAATTCAAACTAAGTGTATATGCTAGCAAGAAAACAGTGGAAAGCAAATGCTTCCCATCTTGCCACTGGGATGGGGTGATGTGTGACAGGGATGCTGTAGCATGTCCCCAGCTGTCTCTCAGTGCTGGGAATAACAGTCTGTGCCCATTTCAGGTCCCCAGCAAGAAAGCCAGATGCTAACTCTGCTTGCAACTGCTGTATCTTTGTTTTGCATCCACCTTTCAAACGTTTTGGTTCGTGAAATTCCAAGTGTATATGCTAGCAAGAAAACAGTGGAAAGCAAATGCTTCCCATCTTGCCACTGGGATGGGGTGATGTGTGACAGGGATGCTGTAGCATGTCCCCAGCTGTCTCTCAGTGCTGGGAATAACAGTCTGTGCCCATTTCAGGTCCCCAGCAAGAAAGCCAGATGCTAACTCTGCTTGCAACTGCTGTGCCACTTGTGTTTGATGGGTTGCTCCGAGAACATCATCCCAAGGACAGCCGAGAAGCCTGGAGCTTTCTATACCCCATGCGGGTCTTTGCTACCCGCTGCCATTTGCAAGGCTAGTGGTTGCAATTCAAGTCCTCAACAGGCCCAGGAAAACATTGGAAGAGTTTTAGACTGGCTCTGGAGCAAGCTGTTTCAGATGTCAGGACAAGGGAGAAAAAGGCAGCAGTGGAAACTGCTGTGAATAAAGATAACACGTTGCTCTGGTTTGTATTTTCCTTGCTGTTGTTGTTTCTTGTAGAAATCTGTCACCAGGACACACCAAAGGGCAACACCTCACACACAACGCTAGCTACAAACACCGGCTTCCAGCCACTGTACCCCACCTTGTTCTCACCACCTCTTCCTACTCCCCAAACACTCAGCCTACTGAGAGCATGTAAATGCTGAACGTGAGCCGCTTGAGCTATTTATGTCATTAACTGATATGCCTTAGCTGTTGCAAAGCTGAAGTGGGGAGGCCTTGAGAGAGACTTTTGCTGTAAAAAGGCATGATCACAGCTACTGCAAAGGACAGATGCTGCAGAGGCACGAGGGTTACTCTGGCATAGGCAGTGTGGGAACTTCTCTAGGAAGTGGGCACTGGTAGCAGAATTCAATGAAGCACCCAAGATGTATTCAGCTGATGAAATTGCTGACTGATTTTTAAGGAACCATTCCCTATGATGACATTAAAAACAGAATTAAAAATCAGCAGTAGCTGAGACACTGTCCTCCAAGCCCATTCTGGTTTTCTTTTTGGTCAAAGAACTAACCAACTAAAACCCAGAGGTTCAGTGCGCTTTCATTACATCTGAACAACCCAGAAAACATATTTTATTGCAGAAGCATTTGTTCAAAATTGGAATTTCTAGTGAACAGTGTAATCTCAGGGAGAAAATCAAGTTTGTGTCAATCAGCTATGTAAAGAGCCATGCTAATCCAACCAGGCACGAAACAACACACCAAGTGCTGTCTTACACATCCAATTGCAAAATTATTCAGTATCAGCTGCCTCAGCTGCTAAATGGGCAATAACCCAATGTTATTTGGGGAGCAACCAAAGGAGGAAAGCACCAGGAAAAAAAAAGGTCTATGCAGAGACTGGAGCAGAAATGAAGTTTCCTGGCTGTTGTCATTTTGATGAGACACAACCTCTGCCTCTACGGTCTCCTGGGGCTTCTGGTCAACCAGCATGGGATGGCTTCGCATTTAAAAATATGTGTGAGCATGCAATGGGCATTGAAATACTGTGTTTTACCTTGATGAATGCAGCACATTAGAATTGGGGAAGGCAGCTGGGCTTGCAAGGCATGGACTGATAGGTGAAGGGAGCCATGAGAGAGGGAAGGAAAGCTGGGTTAAAGCTGGCTTGGCCCAGAAGTAGCCCTCAGCCTCAGCTCAGGGAGATTTGGCCTGCAGACATCTCCAAAATGTGCTCATCAGAGCAAGCCAAGGGGATGCTCGATTCATACAACAGGCCAGATGCAGGGCACGGGCACTTGGAGTGGGCCAAATGGGGTGGCAAACCTGATCTACTGGATGGGTATAACCTGGGTTAACATTTCTAGTCCAATTTTGTCCAAATAGAGGTAAGAAGGGAAAAATAATTAAAGAGAACAGGCACAGGTAAGAGGTGGCGAAGGAACAGATGTTGTACCTCCGCAGCTAGAACTCACCCCAAAAAAGATCAGAGCTATTTCAGTAATGGCAAAAAATAAAAGTTAGGCTGAAGCCTGCCTAGAAACCTGCCTAGTAACAGAGTGATAAATTAAGTACTTCTACTTACAGTAGGCTCCAGCTTTATTGGAGTGTTTAGGTGAGGAAAGCTGGGCTTGAGCTGGAACGGGACTTCCCACTCTCCAAACGCACCCCGCAGAGGGTCCTCACAGCAGCAACAAGGCACCCCCCCACCCTGATTTCTCACAGCATCACATCTGCAACGTGTGCAAGATTTAATTAGGATTAATTTAATTAGCATAGGTGGCCAGCGGCTAGTCCTTCCTAACATCCTGAACCTTGCTAGAATTTCACTAGTATGCCTTTTCTTCCCCCTGTGTTTATGGATCTACACTAACCACGTATTTCTTTCACACTGCATTTGCACTACAGTGGTTTAATTCATTTGCTGTAGTCCATAATTAATATTTTCAGTAAAGTGCTTTTTTCCTTTGGCATACTCTGCTCTTACCATTCCCAGCTCACGTCTGGGTTACCTGCTGTTCTTACCATCTTAGCTTCATGTGTCTTTGCCGAATACGCAGAGAACTCCTTGGCATACTCTTGAGTTCAGGGTCTTTTTTCTGTCTTTGACTGATAAAGTCTTAGAGCCATTTATTGAAGAATAAAAACCAACCTTTCCTACAGAGATTTTTCCCTAGAGAATGTCAATACTTGTCAAACATATTAAAGCACAGTCCTGTGCATGCTGCAGGGAAATGCAAAATCAATTTGCATCTGTCACATTCTAACCGCTTCTGGGAAACAGCAAAACAGGGAAGGCAAATGCCAAGGTCTCTGAACTCACAAAGTTGCCCTTCTTCTCTCCGTGAGGTCTAGTTTCAAACTGCCAACAAGAGAATAATTTGAAAAAACAGTTTACCTTCTGTTTCCTCATTAGCCAGCCTCATATCTTTTTCATGTTTCTGACTGCCCTCTGAATACAAGATTTTGAAGTGGTTTCAACCACTGCAGTCTGCCAACGGCTGAAAGACAGAAAGCAAGGCAGGCATTTCTCAGGAGCTCTTTACTCCTCCCGAACTTGAGCAAATGCAAAGGTAGAAGCTGTATCTCACCAGCTGAGGCATCTCTGCTGAGGGTTTCCATCTCGTACAGGTGCTGGAAACTCCATGGCCACTGGGTGTCAGCATCTGTGCTTGGACGCAGAGAAGGAGGGGAGCAGGTCCAGCATCTTTTCCTCCAGAATTCAGTATTTAGTGCATGAAAATTGAAAAGAGAGGACAATAGCTCTCTCACTGTAAAACAGATGAGTTTTGTTCTCTTAGTGTCACTCCTTCGCCCCACTGTTCAGTGCCAGGTATCATGACCACTCGTGCCTCCTGGCACTGTGGCCGTGGCCCAGCACTGCCGCACCAACCACGGCCGTGTCTCCCATGGCATGTGCCAGCCAAAATCAGCCTCTGCCCCTGCCCTCCCTCTCACGCTTGTGCCCCTGAGCACCCACAGAAATGCCCCATCGGCTCAAAGTGGGGGCTTAGCCAAGCGGGGACTGTGCCCCTCTGCGTGTCCCCGCCTCATCCTGGCATCAGCTCCTGCATCCCTGAGCCATTGTGGGCCTCGGCACCCATCCCAGGGCATGCACAGGCATCGGCACCCATCCTCGAGCCACTGCAGCTCTGGGGAGTACCTAGGTCTTGAAAAGACATAAAGAGGCACAGCCCTTCTGGCTTCAGCTTCCAGGTGTCGAGGCTTTGGGAGTAACTATTGATATAATGTAAAATCTAAAGAGCTTCATGGGCCACAGCAGGTTTGCAGCTCACTGCCTTGTGAGGCAGGACACATTTGAGAGCACTGTCAAGCTCTTTATGTCTATGTAGAAGCTGAATTTTCTCAGGAGAGTCTGTGGTTCTCATAGCTTCGAGGCAAACAAGTACAGCTGATGCATGTGCTTAACAAAACAATTTGAGGCAACATATTCTGGCTGAGCTGTCTGAACAGCTGAAATGGCTCTGCAAACCGTCTGTGTCAAGATCCTCTTCCCAGAGTACAGAGAGATAAAACAACCAGCTGAGAAACATGGCCACCACAAGGTCTGAACCAAAACTGAGTATTTGCCTCCCTGCCATCCTGGGCTGCTTGCCTCCTGAACTGCATCCCTGTCCAGATGAACCATGGCACTGCTCTGCTCAGGAAATAAAATACCATTTCAGCAAGTGTTATGTCACCAGATACACTTTAAAAAACAAAAAACAACCAAAAACCAACAGAAAACTAATTTAAAAATCCTAAATACGGCCTTGATATTTCCTTTTCTGATGGCACTGCCCAGAATACAACCTCAGTGTTTAAGCAGGTTTCACTCCATGGAGAGCGGAGTGTAGGCACATCCTTACGCTAGACAGGCATGGTGGCAGCCCTGCTGCGGTCTGTGATAGTCACAGAATCATTTGGTTGGAAAAGACCTTTGAGATCATCAAGTCCAACCATCAAACCATGTCCCTAAGCACCACATCTCCCCGTCTTTTAAATCCCTCCAGGGATGGTGACTCCACCACTCGACAGTGGACAATGCAGGCACTCGGCTCCGACGGCAAGGAGAGCCCGTGCAGCTCCTCTGGCTGCTCTGAGATACTGAGTGAGGCTGCACTGCCCTGCCCTTGCTGGGAGATGTGAAAAGTCACCCCAAGTTCCTGAAGCTGCCATGCTGGGATTTAAGCCACGGTTATCAGTGATCATCTGCAAACTATGTCTTGTCTTTTCTTGCCGGTGAATGGGCATGGTAAAGACACATCACCCCTTTGGTGTGCTTGGCTGTCCCACTTCACCAAAGCACCAGGGACTTGCAGGAGTCATTTTCATTTAGAACAAAAAATCCAAGTGATAAATATCAGGGCGTTTTCTTGCAAACCAGGGAACACTTCCCTTTAATATTGGGTAGGCCAAAATGTAATTGCATATTTTCTTTAATAGATGGACATACATGTCTTGAAATGTAACTAACTTCATTTTACACCACAAATTCATTAGGTAACCTGACAGCTGATGGTTTAAAATTGTTTTTGAAAAAGAATGTGCGTGATTTTGTTAACAATTATTTATCTGGCATCAATTTCAAAATGGAAAAATCAAAAGAAACATTTTCATCATATTTTGCTGTATTACTTCCAAAAAAGGAAAAAAATACTGTGCAAGTGCATAAAAAGTTATGTGATGCGTATGGGGAAGATGCCTTAAAACTACGGCAGTGTCACAATTGGTTTGCTAAATTTTGGTCTGAAGATTTTGATAGTAAGGATGCACCAAGGCCAATCAAAGTTGGTAGCAACAAAGTAAAGGCATTGGCTGACTCCAATGAGTGTTTAACAACATGAGAGATTGCTGACAATCTCAACATATCAAAAGTGAGTGTTGAAAACCATTTAAAACAACTTGGATACATTAGGAAACTTGGTATTTGAGTACCACATGAGCTCAAAGAAATTCATCCTACTAAGGACGTTGACATCTGCAATTCTCTTGAAACGTGAGGAAAAAGATCCATTTTTGAAACGTACAATAACAGACAATGAAAAATGCATCAACTACAACAACGATGAACAAAAAAGACCATGGAGCAAGCGTGACGAACCAGCTCAGAGCACTTCAGAAGCAGACACTCACCAAGGAAAGGTTGTGCTCTCAGTCTGGTGGGATTTCAAAGGCGTTGTGTATTTTGCATTGCTTCCAAGGAACCAAACCACAATTCAGACGTGCACTGTCGTCAGCTGGATAAATTAAATGATGCCATCAAACAGAATTGGTGACCTGTAAAGGTGTTGTGTTTCTCCATGATAACCCCAGGCCACATACAAGTTTGGTAACTCATGAAAAATGGTTGCAGCTTGGATGGGATGTGTCAGCACATCCACCGTATTCGCCAGACCTGGCACCATCAAACTACCTTTTGTTTTGTTCTTTCCAAAACACCTTGGATGGTAAAACCTTCACTGCTGAGGAGGATATCAAATCATTATTGGAACTAGTTTTTTGCAGAAAAAGAGATAAGAACTTTTTTGAGCACAGAATCATGAAGTTGCCTGAAAGATGGCAAAAGGTAATTGAAGAAAATGGACTATATATTGTTTAATAAAGTTTTTGTTTCCCATGAAAAATTTGCCTTTCATTTACCCAGAAAAAAAACCCCACAATTGCTTTTTTGGCTAACCCAGTAGAATTCACTTAACTAGATATCTTTATGATTTAAAAACAAACGAAGGATGGCAGAATGTTCCTCACTGGAATTCATGCAGTGGTGGAGAAAACACACATACCAGACAGACACATGATGTTCTTGGGAGACGAAGCTCTATATTTCAGGGCTAAAATCTGCAAACACATCAGTCCCTCCCCAGCCAGGCACAGGGTCAGGTTCAGAGCGCTCAGAGCTGCTTATCTGCCCACATTTGGAAAGACAAGTTGCACTGGGATGAACCTCAGATAAACTGGAGGTGCCGAGTGCCCCATGTGAACGTGTGCTGCTGTAGTGTCCGACCATCGCCAACT
This sequence comes from Mesitornis unicolor, assembly GCF_000695765.1. Lineage (NCBI taxonomy): Eukaryota > Metazoa > Chordata > Aves > Mesitornithiformes > Mesitornithidae > Mesitornis > Mesitornis unicolor. The sequence goes on from NW_010207998.1 coordinate 85,055, forward strand.
CCATCCTGCTTTGGATCTGCTGTTGATCCGCCTGTGTGCTGACCATTGCAGCAGTCCACAGCACGGCTTTTCTGCCAGTCTGCTTCTGCAAAACCTGATCTTCACAAGGACTGCAGCCCCCCAGCTGCCCTTGATCACATCAGCCTCCCCTCCCCAGGCGCACTGACTGGTGGTCATGGCACACAAGTGCAACTCCAGTAACAGCAGACGCAAAGAGCGTGTGAAACCATCGAATGCATGCAGCCTTCTCCCTGGAATGGCTACAGAAAGCAGAAGAAACCAGAGACAACAGATGCAGGTCCCTATCCTGCCTTTAGGTACCCATCCTTTGCACCCTCACAGGGTCTGACCACAGAGCTGGGGCCAACCCAGCGAGCCTGGGAGTGACACTGTGCTACCAAGAGGGCCTTGCCTTTTATCTGATGATGTTTCAGCTCTTAACTGTTGAACTGGAAATATGTCCCAGCCCTGGGGACTCTCAAATTGGTCTTGGCTGGTAGCTGCCCAGAAGTTTGTGCCCATGCTGCCAATTTATTTAGAAACACACACTGAGCAAACAATAACCTTGCTGCCTGCCAGGTTCAGCTGAGTCCACTTTTAACAACAGAGAGCTTAAAAGGCCGGCGCCACAATTTATTTTACTGAAGCAAAAGCACAAAGTTCCTGGCTGCACCATTGGAAATGCAGTGTCAAAGAAAAGCATTTAAAAAGTCAGACAGTGCAGGCACAAAGCAGGCTCTTAGACTTTACAGCTCTCACCAGCGTTTTCTCAGCTACACCAGCTAATGGCAGCCCAACAGGACATTACCTCAATGCTGTGGCTCTCCAGAGCAGACTGGGACTGGCTCAAATAATACTCAGTGTCCACAGAAACGCTGTTGTGGGTAAGTAAAACTTTCTTACGTGACTGACTGCAGTCAGGCTTGGGTGAGCCAAGCTGGTTGAATCTGGATGCTTCTGAGAACACAAATGAAACATTACTTCATAAAATTTGGGGCTGGCTGAGGGGTGGGAACACACAGCCTTCACGATCACTTGACTTCACGTTGTCCTACTTGCCAGGGATGTACTGACTTGGCATGGCCTTGCCTTCCTTCCTCCAAAACTGTGGCATTTTTTCATGCCTTTGCTAGGACTTGGAAGGACTGTAGCACAAAAATAGTCTTCTTGCTTCAAGATGTTTGTCCCTCCCACACTCTGGGACACGTCGCCGGGGAGGTCAGAGGTGCTGCTGTGCAGATGGCTGGCTTGGCGCCCGAGCTCTGCCAGCCAGGAGGCTGAGGACGTAAGGGCTGATCTGGACCCTCCCACTGTACCCTCGCAGCATAAATTCCTGCATGAATGCAAAAGCTGAGCCCTCTCTAAGCTTTTCTACTGCTGCCTCACCACAAAGTGAAGCTCCAGATCTGGAATATTCCACTTGTTAGAAACCTGCTTCTAATTTCTAGTCTATTTCTGGCCCTTTCTGTATGCCAGAGTTTTCCTCTAGCCTAAATAGCATCTCTCCCTCCTTAGTCAGAACAAGCACTCACTGACGTCCTGATGCAGAGCTTTCTTTGGCTGCCAGGAGGAACATGCCAAGCTTTCTCCTCTCATTAAAAGGGCTCTCCATGCCCCTGCCTGGACTTGTGTCCCCATACTGTGCTTATCATGGGGGCTGCTGCTCAGGCCCAACACACAGTCCCACCTGCTTTTGAAAGCAGAATCGCCAACCAACTACAACACAACCAGCAATCACATTCGTTTACCCTCCAGGAGTAAAGGTCTGGCTAAGGACCGTTTGTTCCCCGTGGTTTGCTGCAGCACCTGCTTTGTGGCATGGAGTCAGTAAAGCATCCCACCACTTTGCTAAATGCCATTGTAGGACAGCCTGGCAGAGGATGCAGGCAGTTTCCTCTTCAGCAACACCTCAGAAAGCTGCAGGATAGACCAAGTGCTCATCTGAGGGTTAGCCCACCTGTGCTGCAGAAGGAAGGAAAGCACCCATCTGAGGGGACTAAACATTGCCATGGCTTCACTGCCACATGTGGATCCTCTCTGAAGACATTGTGGGACAGGGACTCTTGGTGCCTAGAGGGGAGGAATCCCCAGCATAGCTCAGATCTCTGCTGGGCATTTGCACTTACCTATTGCTTTGAGCAGACCTCTGGGAAGTGTGGGCTCTACAGGAGAGTCACCGAAGTCTTCCTCCTCAAAAAGTTACAGCAGAGCTGTTCTAGCCTTCCGTCAGGGAAAAGGATCCTGATGAAGAACTTCAGTGGCTTTGATGAGCATCTGTCACCAACACCCATCTGTTCTTGCGCAGGAGGAGATACAAACATCAGCAGAACACAGACAAACATAAAACTGCTCTAAATTTTAACAAATGCAAACAAGCAGTGGTCTAACAGGCACCAGTCTAAAGATTGTTTGTAGTTTATCACAATTTAAATAACTCAAAATGCAACAATTAGAACCTATTAAAAACATAAGCTGGATAATTAGGCTGCATTTTAAGTAAACATTAATTTATCTAATTTGTTGAACTAATTATGATTCAAGCATGGGAAAGTTCAGAACAGTGGATGCCCCTGTGTGATGCTGCATGATTCATTTTTCAAGTCACCTACCACCTAAGCGTTGGTAGCCCACTGGAGTGACACAGAGGCAGGCATTGTCCCAGGAAACTGCTGGGAAAATGGTACTGATATGCAAAGAGATTCTTCATTTTTTGGGCAGCAGAACATAAGGCAACGTTCACGAGAGATGTACCAGGTAACAGGGATTGCTTCACAGTCTCAATTTTCCTCAGTAATGTTTTAGCCATTGGCTGCTGTGAGCAATCTGTATAATTCTTTTGCTTTCACCACCCCAGAGCAGAGTTTTTGGAGTCGTGTCACCGCCAGACACTTACCCACTTGCTAGGTCCCTTCCAAAATCTCTGAAGCTGTGGCCCAGGAGGCCAGGCTTTTACAACCTGTCACTGCGTGACACAGAAAGGAGAAACTGCTGCCAGGCCAGGTGCCAGGACACGCTGTGATGGGGGGGGTCAAACAAGCAGGAGGATGCAGCTCAGGGCATTCTGTGCTACCGGGCTCCCTCCCCATGCACTGTCAGCATAGCCCATGATTTAGGGCAGTTTTAAGCCAAATTTTTCTGTGTGCCACTCATGCACTTGACTGTTCGTTAAAGATCTTCTGGTGTGGTTCTTAAATCGTCAAAGTGTGTCTGTCTCTCATGTTCCTAAAGTTACTCACCTCGACACTCTCCATCTCCATGTTGCTATGGGATTGCAGCATCCCTGCACAGCCAAGAGGGACCAACACGTCACACAGATGTTTTGTAGAATTCTGACAGCTTCAGAGCACAAGTTTCAGTGTAGGTCAAAGCAAGCAAGCAGAAGACCTGAGACTTAAAGAAAAATGAGGGTGAGGCAGAACAGTCAATAACAACTTCATAATTAAAAATGAAAAAATAAGAACATTTTTTGCTACATGCAGTCCCACCTCTACATGATCAGCAGAATAGCCCACATTTCACAGGGACTCCTACAGCTGCATTTGGTCTCCCCATCACAGGTTCCCTCCCCAGCTGTTCAGCTATTCCCATACTTTCAAGGGAAGACTGAAGCATGCTGACATCTCCTGTTGCTCTCTGGGATGCATCTCTTCATGTGTGCAGACGTGTGCATGCATCTGTCCACCTCTGTTCTGCTGCTGGTGGTCTTTGTACATTTTTTCACAACAAAAAGCTTCGGGTGCCTTTGCTGCCCCAGTCTGAAATGGAGACAAAGCCAAGTGCAGTTCTTGGCCTGGCATGTAGCCATCCTAGTGATATAGTGAACCAGAGGGGGAACTCATCCAAGAGACATCTCCATCTTTATCACATGATGGATGCTGCTTTTGGCATGCCAGATTAGCATAATTTGTCTGCAAGAATATCAGACATCCTCTGTGAGCTCACAGCTGAACAGTATTTCCTTGCCTTTTTTTTTTTAAGTTTTTCCTTTGGAATTTGGGTCTCTACATCTAGGGCCCTCATGGCTCCAGCATGTCAGATGACTGCAGTTAGCCTGGTGATGTGGCAGGGAAGGGCACTGGCTATGCTCCATGTCAGCAATGAACCTCTACGTAGGGCTGTTCAGAAGAAAGGCACTGATGGTTGACACGAGTATCTCTGTAGAGAAAAAGGCACTAACCACACCGTACACAGTGACTACTCACATCAACTGACATTAGCATCTTAAATTGTCACTTCAATAAGAACTATTGCTGACTCACAAGTCATTAAAACAAGGAGAGCCATGCTGAAGTGAGATGCCTTGAGGCTCCTCAGCATTGGCTCTGAACCGTATTGCCTTCCAAATGCCACAGCCTCTGAGTAGCTGCTCTTATCTTCAGTGAGCATAGGACTGAAGAAGCAGGACCTTGTCCTCAAAGGACAGCCTTTGAGGCCCCCAGAGGTCTCTAAAGCCACCATGGCTGACTCCATGGCTGCTACACCCCAGACGTGGCTGCATGGGGCATCATGTCCCAGACGTAGATGAGCCAGCTCAGGTGTGGAAGCCAGATTGCTCAGCCACAACGATTCGTGCCTCAGCAAATGTGGTCAGGCTTGCTTCTGGCCACTGGTGGGGAAGGATGCAAGCCCCTACAGCTCAGGAAGGTGCGAGTTCAGGGGCTGACCCCACAGAGTGGTCTGTTTGCTTGGTCGCAGCCTCTACGTGCATGCCCAGGCTCGCAGGCAGCCTGCCTGCCCCTCTCCCATCTGCTTTGGGAAACAAAACAACCAACACGTTTCAGCTTACAGAGCCATTTCCTAGCAACTATTTTCACTTGTTCAGCCCAAACTCAAGACAAACCACCACCACACACACTATTTGTAAGACAAAACCATACCCGAGTCAAGGTTTGAGGACTCACACAAGACTTCAGGTGGGTCCTCCCAGCAGGCAGCTCCAGGGCAGGGCTTCTTGAGGCACTACCATGGTTAATGACTTCAGGTCAGGAGAAAAAAAGCTGCTGTGGGGACAATCTGACTTTGGTTAAGTTGCAGAGAACTAAATCCATTCTTCAAATTGAGGTAATTTTAAAAAATGCCATATTTAGCAGTTATTGCTGGAGGGAGCAAGGAGAAGAGGGGGAATAGTTTATCCCATCTTCATATTTAACAAGTGTTGGGGTTGCAAGTGTTAGGATATCTGTTGACACTAATTTCTGTGATTAGGCAACTGTAGGCCATAGGTCAAGCGTGTGGAAGGAGAAATTAAAGTTATCCTTATCTTCATTTTTTGGTGGTGTTTTGGTTTTTTTTGGTCAGCACAAACTTTTCACTCAGGAAAGATTTTAACTGGGGACAGATGAAAGAAAAAGAGGGCATGTTAATTCATTTATTTTCTGATAGACCATGAAAAAAAAAAATGAAGAGTGATTAAACCAACAAAATTTCTTTAATAAATTAATAGCAGCATCACAAAACCCTGATGTGAATGACCCAAAGGAAGTTGGGTAAGTGACAGCATTTAACCATTCACAAAAACGTTACAGCCTGCTGGCTGGGAGGGAACGCAGGCGCTGTAAGGCAGTCCCCTTGTCTGTTTACCTAAACAAGTGACGTACATCAGAACGGGTCCAGCTGAGTAGCAATGGTTGACATATTTACAGTTCTGGTGCTGAATTTTTAAAAAACATTTATAAAAATTATGTAAATTCTCTGTTTAATTCCCATTATTTACATCCAAATGTAGTAGGTTCCTTTTTTTGCCCATACGACAGAACCAGCAAGGGTAAGACATGAAGGCTCCTACGCCTATGTGTGGACTGAGACCAAGTTCGAGGATGCTGTGGAAGATGAGCTATTCACACATGATCTGTTCACACACATGCTAGAAGCTACTGTAATTCAACTTATTGCTAGATGCTTTCAGAGTCTGTGATTTTAAATACATATATATATGTGTGTGTGTATATATATATAAGTACATCATACATATATATATATACATACACACATATACATGTTTGGAAAAGATGTGCTATGAATTCACCCAAGGAAAAAAAAGAACTTAAAAAAAAAAAGCAATGCGATCTTTCTGATTCTTCTGTACTGTCTGAGATAATCAAATCTGACTCAGAGCAAAGGGCAGTCACTGAAGGCACAAGTTTATGTCTCTGGTCAGTCCTTTCCC